>NW_016809465.1:1201344-1224673 GCF_001698545.2 Rhinopithecus bieti
GTTTGTGAGACGGAGTCTCACTCTGTCGCCCAGGCTAGAGTACAGTGGCGCGATCTTGGCTCGCTGCAAGCTCCGCCTCCTGGGCTCATGCCATTCTCCTGCCTCAGCCTCCCGAGTAGCTGGGACTACAGGCGCCCGCCACCATGCCTGGCTAATTTTTTGTATTTTTAGTAGAGACGGGGTTTCACATTGTTAGTCAGGATGGTCTCGATCTCCTGACCACGTGATCTGCCCGCCTCGGCCTCCCAAAGTGCTGGGATTACAGGCGTGAGCCACCGCGCCCAGCCCAGTTACCACATATTTTTAGGAAACATAGGGTTAGCCAGGTATGATGACTCATGCCTTGTAACTCCAGTGACTCAGGAGGCTGAGGTGGGAGAACTGCTTGAGCCCAGAAGTTCGAGACCAATGTGGGCCAGTGACACAACATCTCTTGAAATTAAAAAAAAAAAAAAAAAAAAATTAGATAGGTGTGGTGGCACACACCTATAGTCCCAGCTACTCAGGAGGCTGAGGTGGGAGGATTGCTGAAGTCCAGGAACTCCCAAGAGTTTGAGACTGCAGTGAGCTATAACGGTGCCTACCCTCAAGCTTGAGTGACAAAGCCAACTCCAACTCACCTCAAAAACAAAAAAACAAAAAAAAAAAAAGAGAGAGAGAGAAACACATAGGGTTAGAAAGCACATTCTAATATTTAGTATGCAGATAATTTATTCCAATTTATACACAAAACTGTAACCAAGTTAATAAGTAGGAATAGGCAGTAATAAGTCAACATGAACTTACTGACCTATTTTGACATCATGAACAACTGATAAAGCAACAGTAACAATTAGAGAAGGAGTATTCATGGCTGCTAATTTACTGATGGAAAAGAAAAAGATGCAGAAACCCCAGCCAGCCTCTGACATGAAATAAGATATAGACAGAAATCAAAGTACTAAAAAATCTGATTATCTTCCCGCTTTCCCTTTTTTCGCAAATTTTTTTTTGAGATGGGGTCTTGCTCTGCTGCCCAGGCTAGACTGTAGTGGTGTGATCTCAGCTGACTGCAACCTCCGCTTCCTGGGCTCAAGAGATCTTCCCACCCCAGTCCCCCACTCTGAGCAGCTGGGACCACAGGAGTGCACCCCTATGCCCAGCTAATTTTTTGCAGTTTTGGTAGTGATGGGGTTTCTCCATGTTGCCACAGGCTGGTCTCAAACTCCTGAGGTTAAGTGATCTGCCCACTTCAGCCCCCAAAGTACTGGGATTACAGGGGTGAGCCACTGTGCCCAGCCTCCATAAATATTTTCTGAGAGCACAAGTGCCAGGGTACAAAGATGAAAACGATATGGTTCTTTTCCCTATTCTTGGGTAGCTCATATTTTAACAGAGGAGACAGCCATGTTAACCAATATTTACAATACAAGGTGACAGAAGCCATACTGAGGTATAAACAGTATTAAGCTCTTACAAAACAGAAGAAGCAGTTTACTCTCCATCGGATAGTCAAAGAAGGCTTCATTGAGGTGATGCTTGAGTGGGGTCCTGAATGAATAGGAATTTTCTTGCAGACAAAGGGAGGCAGGGCAGGTGGAAAAGAATATTCAAAGGTAGGGATTTATGAAATCGCCGGGAATGTTTGTGGACTCAAGAAAAGTTCAGTATGGCTGAACACAGGGTCCATATGTGGTAGGGGTGAGGGTTTTAGAAAATTAGGTTACAGTCCTGTTGGGAAGTCCATCCTATACTGGACTTTATCCTGTGAGCAGTGAAGAAACTATGTCTTTTGGTTTAGTTTTGTTTTAAGCAGGGGATACATCGTCATATTTAGTTTTCTAAAAGAAGATAATTCTGTGAATGATGACTGGAAGTAGAGAGAGTGATTAGTTCCCAAAAGACCAACTAGAAGGCTGTCCTTGCCATAGTTTGGATGAGAGATAATGAAGGCCTAAACTCGGGCAGTGGACTGAAAGGGGAAGATTCAGATTCTAAAAATGTTTTTCAGGTCAAATTGGGAGAATGATGTTAGGGGTGGTGGTGCAGGGAGACCCAGAGGAGGAAGGGAACAGGAAAATGACTTTGAGAGATACAACTTGGGAGTCAGAGTGAATGGAAATTCTACTAAACAAGAGAGAAATACAAGAAGCAGAAGAGAGAAAAGATGGAGAGCTGGGGAAAATGAAGAATTCACTTTAGCACATAAAGAGTTTGATAGGATTGTGGGTCACAGGAGCAGAAAAAATTGGTAAACAACTGGCTTTATAGAGTGGGTTTCAACAAGGTCTGGCAAGAAAGAGAGACTTGGAACCATATGCATATAACTTAAATCCCTGGGAATGAACGAGTTCACCTAGGGAAAGGGGGTTGCCTGAGAATAATGGTTTGGGGAAAAATAATACCTAGGCAAAGGAAACAGAAGGAAAGATCAGAGAGGCAGGAAGAGAAGTAAGACAGTGAAAGTGGTGGTCTTTCAGCAGTTGACTTAATGACCATGGCTTAGAAAGGGATGCTATCATTGGGGCGAACTGAAGGCTAAATATCCTTGATTCATGGGTGAAAGGGATTAAGAGATGGGAAGAAAATGTTGTAATCAGAATGGAGTGTTTGAAGTCAACATTTCAGAGCTAAAGCAATTCTGAGTGTAAAACATTAAGGATATTGTCCTTCAAAATAAGTGTTGAATTGAGGTTTTGGGATTCAAAAATTCAAGGAACTGTGAATCTAACTGGCTGGTTCATCAAAAGAAGAAAGACAGAGAACTAGTTTTCTGAATTTGGAAATTGTTCTATTTATTTAATGATACTGCTATTTATCAGAAATTTATATGGATGTAGTAATTTTTACATATTTTGATTCCACTCTCATCCTCTATATTTAATCAAAGTCCCAGTAATTTTTCCTTCTTTATCTCTCCAATTCATCTTTTCTATCTTAGTTCAGACTATCATTTCCTATGAGTTTGAACTCAACTGTATTCTCACTGGTCTTTCTTCCCTTTCATTCTTCTATTTCAAGTGAGGTTGTGTTGTGTTGCTGGATTGCTACTTTTTTTTTCTTTTTTTTCGAGACAGAGTCTCGCTCTGTTGCCCAGGCGGGAGTGCAGTGGCTTGATCTCGGCTCACCGCAACCCCCGCCTCCTGGGTTCAAGCGATTCTCCTGCCTCAGTCTCTGGAGTAGCTGGGACTACAGGTGCGCACCACCACGCCCAGCTAATTTTTGTAGTTTTCTTAGAGACAAAGTTTTACCATATTGGCCAGGGTGGTCTCAAACTCCTGACCTCAGGTGATCCGCCCGTCTTGGGCTCCCAAAGTGCTGGGATTACAGGCGTGAGCCACTGCGTCCGGTCCAGATTGCTACCTTTAAAAAAATAGCACAGACTGGCAGGGCACCGTGAATCGAGCCTGTAATCCCAGCACTTTGGGAGGCCGAGACGGGCGGATCACGAGGTCAGGAGATCGAGACCATCCTGGCTAACACGGTGAAACCCTCTCTACTAAAAAAATACAAAAAACTAGCCGGGCGAGGTGGCAGGCGCCTGTAGTCCCATGTACTCGGGAGGCTGAGGCAGGAGAATAGCGTGAAGCCGGGAGGCAAAGCTTGCAGTGAGTTGAGATCTGGCCACTGCACTCCAGCCTGGGCAACGGAGCAAGACTCCGTCTCAAAAAACAAAACAAAACAAAACAAAAAAGACCATAAAATTTTCTTGCTTCAAGGTTTTTAATTGATCTTCAATGCTTTCAGCATAAAGTTTAAATTCTGTCATGGCAGTGGAGCCCTTCCCAAGCTCCTTTTAACATGGCATTTATTTTACTTTTTATTTTCTATTTTTATTTTTTGAGACAGAGTCTAGCTGTGTTGCCCAGGCTGGAGTGCAGTGGCGTGATCTCGGCTCACTGCAAGTTCCGCCTCCTGACGCCATTCTCCAGCCTCAGCCTCCCGAATAGCTGGGACTACAGGCGCCCGCCACCATGCCTGGCTAATTTTTTTTGTATTTTTAGTAGAGACAGGATTTCACCGTGTTAGCCAGGATGGTCTCGATCTCCTGACCTCGTGATCTGCCTGCCTCGGCCTCCCAAAGTGCTGGGATTACAGGCATGAGCCACCGCACCTGGCCAGCATTTATTTTTTCTTAAGAGATGGGGGCGGGGCAGGTGGGTCTTGCTCTATCGCCCAGGCTGGAGTGCAGTGATGAGCTCATAACTTGCTACAGCCTTGAACTTCTGGGCTCAAACAATCCTCCCCCCTCAGCCTCCTGGGGACTGGGACCACAGGCACATGCTACCGAAGTCGGGTAATTTTTTAATTTTTACTTTTATTGTAGAGACTGGGGGCAGGGCGGGGGCGGGGTCCTCACTTGGTTGCCTAGGCTGGTCTTGAACTCTCAGCTTCAAGGCATCCTCCCACCTTAGTCTCCCAAAGTGCTGGAATTATAGGCATGAGCCCCACACCCAGCCTAACCTAGCATATGCCAGTTGTCTTCCACTCTCCTCTTCATGTGTATTTTGCTACAGGCACACCAAACTGTTTACTGTCTCCTATATATACTGAGCTTTTATGACAGCCTAAAGTGCAAGTAAACAAGCTAATATTAAGCATTTAATTTTTTAAAAAAGTTCAAGGTTAATATGCCATTCAGTTCAATTGCCTATGCCCTATATAGTATTTAAACATTTTTCATAATGCTGATCTTGAAACACTATAGCACTTGAAACAGTTTCTGACTCAGTAAGACTAAGTTACTTGCATCATTGTTTTGTAGGTATTTGAATTCTGTGAAAACCTATGCATACAATAAATTTTCACCACAAATACAGCTGCTAGAAGTGTCATGAGAACAAGGTCCATGTTTGTCTTGTCACAGCTATATTCTCAGTGCTAGCATAGTGCCTAATGGGTGCTTAATAGTCATTAAATGAATAACCTATGAATAGGTTAATCAGGACATCCAGTCTCTCAAATATCATGAATGAACTTGGATCTAGCTCATTCACTCTAGAAATATTTATTTGGTACCTACATGTGAGATTCCTGTCTGTATTAGAGAGCAATATGCAACATTTGCCTTTGCAGTACTAGCTTTTTGAAAAGACCTGAAGATTAGGGATCATGTTTTACTTTACCAGACACCTGCCCTCTGCTAGGTGCAATTAAGTGGCATATGATCACCTATGCACACAATTTTCTGAAATACTCCTCTCCACATTGCTTTCTTTGAGCCTGCAGACAGATCTATACTAGACTTTATTTACACTCATCTATTATTTCTGGGTTCTAATGCAGGCTAAAATATTTATTAGGAGACTGGGTAAGTTACTTAAACCTTTCCTACAGTTTCATGGTATCACGAGACTATGATACCTACTTGTGCGTTAAGGATTAAGTAAGGTATAAAGTGCATAGCAAACTATCAGTATGTTGATTCTCTTTCTTCTCTCCCTTATACTGTAATTATCTGTTTATCTGCTAATTTCCCTCACCAGATTGTGTGGTCCAGAGAGGCAGTTTTCTATGCCGTATTCATTTTTATAACCCCAACAAGCACAATGGCTGTCTTAAAGTTAGTAAATATTTGCTGAGTAAATGAAGACCTAAGAGAGTGAAAAAGATTTTATTTGTTAATATAACTGCCACACATCCCTTAAAAGAAATCAAGTATAGCTTTTGTTAGGGGAGTTTAAAATTCATGGCAATGATACCATACACAGTAAATCATTAGCCTTGGAAAGTCTGTTGAGCAGAAAGCGGTGCACAAAGGAAGCAGGGCTGCTTCCCACAGTAGCTTAATATGTTTTCAGTGATGAACATTTTTGGAATGCTGGGCACACCCAACTTCCAAATATGCAAGCACATTCCAAATGGAAATTTCAATCCCTATTTTTCTTTTCTTCTGCCCTAACAGTTATCACAGCATTTTAATGAAGGTCAGACTTAAATACTGACAAGCAGGGAAACCGATAATTACCAGATTGCTTCATTCATTTTGTGGACAGCATTATAAACTTTTCCGGCATTCTAAGATTGCCTGACAAAATCAGAAAAAATTGTAAGTCCCCACGACCTGCTTGAGATGCTCACAAGTGTTCCATCCCAAAGTACACGTTTGCCTCTTCTTATTGGTATTTAGGTTCTGGCATCTGATTCCCCTTTCTTCTTTTATTTATATTAGCCTTCAGGTGGGAACTATGCAAAACCCACCTGGTGGGGTGTATTTTCTTAAGAGATTGTGTTATACGGTATCATATTTAGAGAATAAAGAAATAAATTATTTTTCATAATAGCAACACTAATCACAGGAAAAACTTGATAAATTCTTGACTAGACTTTAGGGGAAAGTACAAGTTCTTAGTGGGCGGAGGGGGGCAACGAGGAGGCAGTTTGGCTCCAAAATTCTAGAATCTAGTGGCATATTTTATTAAATGCAAGCCTATCTTTTAAAAAATCCGAGAATTTTTCTAATTTCTAAGAATTGATTCTAACCCGCGATATTCCCTAGATGGGAGCGCAGAGCTTTAAATAATAGGATTTAAATAAGAGGCTGCTGATTTGAAGTCCACCTGTGGAGCCCGAGTTCTAGGACCGGTCCTTGGCCCTGCCACACGCCAATACAACTATCAAAGTCAAAATCCCTTAACTCAAATTTAAATACATTCGTAAAGCAGAAAGCATCCCGATGGGAAAATCCTACAGCTCACAGCAACCAGCAGGGAAACATTTATCTCTGGCGGCACTGATTTAAGTTTAGAAGATTTGGTATCGCTTAAAAAAAAAAAAAAAAAGCTGGGTGGGGCCGAGGAGAATCCACCCAAACTTTCCTCAGGAAATAGGATGTTTACCGAGTAAATACGCGGTAGTCACAGAAACACCTGCTACTCCTATAAGAGCTCAGGAGCCACCACCGCCACCTCCTGGCCACATCCGGGCACTTCCCGGCAAACTCCTGACGTCCCGACGCCGAGCCGTTGGGCTTATTTGAAACACACGCACAACCAATCGAGCGGCGCCTGCCGGGAGGTGAAGAGCTTCGACCAATCACCGCCCCTCTGGAGACTCCTGCCTATGGGAAAGAGGTTGACATCACACGCCAATCGGCATGGCTCTTAGAGAGAGCAGCTTACTTTTTGAATCGGTTGTGGCGGCCGCGGGCAAGGAATGGCGGTATCTGTGAGAAGAGTCGGCGTTTGAAGAGGTGGAAGTCCTAGGGCTTTTTTGAGGGTGGTAAGGACTCTGTGTGAGTGAGGGAGGTGCAAGTGGGCGAGCGGCTCCAGAGCCAAGGGCTCTTTTGCCTGCGGTCGACGTCCCCGCCCCTAGTGACCGCGAATTCCGGAGCGCCCCAGCTCTGGCTTCCCGGCTCCGGGAACTCCCTCGCCGCACCCCACCCCCAGCAGCTGGGCCCTGACGCGGAGTGGGAGCCCGAAGCCCCCAGTATTGCTGGGCATCTTCGCCCTCACCTGTTGGCTCTTTTGGACGGAAGAGTGTGGGTGAAGGGAAGGAGTTGGGAAAGGGATTTTGGCAAGCCGCGCAGCCCTGTGGCTCTGGGGACCGGCACTTGCAGCCTTTGGGGGCTTATCTCAGAGTGTGCAGTGGTTTTATTCTAGGATTCATCCTGGCTTCTTTGCGGGAAGTTTAGTTTTTCGTTTTTGCAAGATAAATCCAGGCCATCCGCCCCTCGTCCTCCCCAGCCACCCGGCACAGATGTGTCTGGCTTAGTGGTTAAAGGCGCAGCCTCTGGATTCAGCCCGGCTTTGAATACTTCTTTTACCCCTTACTAATAGTTTGACTTAGGGGAAGTTACTTAACCTCTCTGTTCCTAGGTTTCTTCATCTATAAATTGAAAATAGTAATAGTACCTGCCTCTTAGGATTACTGCAGAGATTAAAAGGTTTAGGACAATGTCTGCCACGTATTAAGCGTTAAGTAAAATGTCAGTTAATGGTAATGTTATTGTTAATAACACCACCATTATACCCAGGATTGCATTTTAGTCCTTCACCTTGGAAGATGATTGCCTAAAAAGTATTTAAGTAAAAGGAAACTTGAATGTTTGTTTACATGGCAGATGTTATCTCTGGGATAAAAGGGGGCATGTGTTATAGTGTGTTTAGTTAGAAGCTCTTTGGGTCTGTTCTTGGGTGAGAAGCCGTGTAAATTTATGAACACTGATCCTATTGTGCTTATTTTAAAGGCTTCTGGAATACAGTAACTTGAAAAAAAGTGATTAATATATTTCAATTTCTAATCAGACTGTTGGATGTTAGTCATCAAGTTACCATGCATCTCTTTTTCTCTATAAATTTTGAAGCTGTTTTGGCAATAAATTGATCATATACAGTATCAACAGGGACAATTTTAATTATTAATCATCTGCTTTTGATCATCTGCTATGCTCCCTGCCTTTTATTAATCATCTGCTTTTGATCATTTGTTGTGCTCCCTCTTAAAGAGGGACGCATAGGAGAAAAACGTAAATATTTTCAATTTTTTTTTTTTTTTTTTTTTAAGACAGAGTCTACCTCTTGTCACCTAGGCTGGAGTGCAGTGGCAGGATCTCGCCTCACTGCAACCTCCGCCTCGCGGGTTCAAGCGATTCTCCTGCCTCAGCCTTCTGAGTAGCTGGGATTACAGGCGCCTGCCACCATGCCCAGCTAATTTTTATATTTTTAGTAGAGACGGCGTTTCACTGTGTTGGCCAGGCTGGTCTCGAACTTGTGATCCGCCCACCTTGGCCTCCAAGTGCTGGGATTACAAGCGTGAGCCACCGCGCCCGGCCTTTCAAATGGTATTTTTGATTTCCCTCCTCCAGTCCTTAAAGCAGGTTAGCTCATCTCCTGACTTTTTTTTTAAACATTCTTTTAAGGGGACTTCGAATGAAAGCCACATTAATGCATTTTCATTGGAAATGGTTGAGTGTAGAAGACTTAAAATAATAGGGCTGGATAGAATTTATCATTGATTCTAAATTAAGATTGTTACAACTATTGGACCGCTCTTTTGGAGAGCCTTAGAATAATAATTGACATGGATGTATAGTAAAGCAATAAGAAATATCCATATTGTGAATATTACATGAGAATAGTTGTTTGTTGTTCACTTTCAGACATCTAATCAGTTTTCATATTAACTAGATTTGAGTTGTACTACGTGTGTTCCACCAATGTGGAAACTGAGGCTATGTGCAGGGCTGAGACAGGAAGCTGAGTTGCCTGATTTTGAAGTGGCACATGACACGCTAACAGCTGTGCTGTTATTAGTGTGCAGGTCATTACATTCCTTATTTTCAGCATCCAAAAATGATGTTGTGATACCTTATTGTTTCTTCACAGCATACAGTTTAAACTGTTACTTTGCTAAGACTCTGGAGGAAGGCATTTGTATATTTTATTAATCTGAAGAAGTAGGAAAGGGGAAAGTCTGACAAGTAGCTCTAGTTAAAGGTGGGTCCTCTGTATATTTGCCTAATATTTTAGAAATTTTCTCTCAGTAAAGTTGACTTATTGAAAATTGATAAAAATCTCTAAAAAATTTTTTTTTAGAGAGACAGGGTCTTGCTCTATCACCTAGGCTGGAGTGCAGTGGTGGGATCACAGCTCACTACAACCTCAAACTCCTGGGTTCAAGTGGTTCCCCTGCCTCAGCCTCTTGAGTAGCTACTATAGGCATCTGCCACCACACCTGGCTAATTTTTAAATTTTTTGTAGAGATGGGGTCTTGCTATGTTGCCCAGTCTGGTGTTGAAATTCTGGCCTCAAGTGATCCTCCTGCCTTGGCCTCCAGAAGTGCTGGGATTTCAGATGTGAGCCACCAAACCCACCCTGATGAAAACCTGTTAAACCTTTTATTCCCTGTCTAGCTTTTAAACTCTTTTTAAGTACTGGAAAACTTAAAAAAGGATTTTCTTTCATAGTCCAGAGTTATATTGGCACTCATCAATGCATAATTGTTTTGTCAAACCTTTTAGGGTAGAGGTGTTTTTAAAGAATTATGAAAATACTGACAAGGGAGCAGCCCAATTATACAGGAGTGGTTTAGAGACATCCACAGAGTATGAGTCAAGAGTGATGGATTGGGGGTTAGAAGACAAGCTAGGTGGAGAGTGGAGCACTAAATGCAAATAGATGTGATGTAAATTATGATTTGTGCATGAAAAATAGCTGAAAATTCATTGTTGCTGTTGCATAGATTGTATAGGGACTGGGGGAGTTACAGAGGGTGAGGGTGAATAGTTAGGCTGGGACCAAATTGTGAACTTGGTGGTGAATTTGGACTTGGACATATAAGGAGGACTCACAGAAGTTGTTAAGCAGGGAAGTGATATGGTCACATTTGTATTTAGGTGCATATTCCTGAAAACCATGTGGAGAGTGATTTCTAGAGAAACTGATGGTAAAGTTGTGTGGACCTGTTTTATTAGACCAAGTGACCATTGTGGCATTGAGCGCATAGAGAAGGGGGGCCAGATCCCAGAAATAGTTGAGGTAGGATTGATAGGAATTTTGGGGAGGGAAATGTGGGAGAGGAAAGAATAAGGATAGATCTCAGATTTTTGGCTAGGATTTTTGTGGGAGGTGTGTTATGGTGGTGTTACAAGTGAATATAGGAAGAGAAATTGGTTGAGGGCAAAGGTGTGGAGAAGGGAGGTAGAATAATATTTATGATTACAGTTGAGTGTTGTATGTCTAGTAATGTTCTATGTGCTTTTGATACATTGTTATTTTTATTATATTCCTGTGAGTCAGGTATTAGTATGTTTATTTTACAGAAAAAGAGCTCAGAGAAGTTCAGTGACTTTTCTTTGGTTCATTAAAAAAATGGGTAATAATACTTTTATAAATTCTAGGTACAGAAGAGCCTCTAATACTTATTTTGCCCAATGACCATGTTTATGTATTTTTATTCAAATTTTATTTTTTCAGCTGATTTAGAAGAATACAAATCATGGCTGAAAATAGTGTATTAACATCCACTACTGGGAGGACTAGCTTGGCAGACTTTTCCATTTTTGATTCTAAAGTTACTGAGATTTCCAAGGAAAACTTACTTATTGAATCTACTTCATATGTAGAAGGTAAACCTGTTACCTGCTTTAAAACAATCAATTTCTATTTTAATTCCAAACTTACTAGTGACTTTCTTATGATTTAATTTTAATACCAACTGTAATGCTAGAGCACAGGTATTAAGTGAATATTTGTTGACAGAATTCCTTTAAACTATTTCGTTTTTCTGAGTATTATTTAGATTATTTGTATGCTTTGCAGCTTTGAAAAGGGAGGCATCTTAATTTGGATATTCCGTTTTCTGTATGTGAGGGCGGTCTAGCTACAACATTGTTAGCTAGAAGTTACACAGTCATGATTAGTTAGGTGAAGAGCTACTTTTTCCTTTACGACTTTATAAATGGGTCTTTCCTAAAATTGTATGCACTGTTGAGGAGGATGACTATGTAAGATAGCGCATTCTCTGGCTAGGAGGAATGATATTTGTATACCCTGCTACAATATGGTTTCTCTCTCTCTAAAGTGATATATAGCCAAATATTTTTGTAGTAAGTTGGGAGTTGAGTCCTATTAAATTTAGAGAAAGTTTTGATTCCCTCAAAGATGTAATACATACCAGATATAGCCAAAAGAGCGATAAGGAGCTACTGATTGTGATGTTAATTAATGATAAACATATTGAAACATTTTAAATTTTAACAGAAGAGATGCCTCAGATTGAAACAAGAGTGATATTGGTTCAAGAAGCTGGAAAACAAGAAGAACTTATAAAAGCCTTAAAGGTATGGAGTTTTAGGTTTTAGTTTAGTTTAGTTTTTTTTTTTATATAATGCAATTTTTCTTCCATCAGTGTGTTAATAGTTTCATAGCTTTCTTAACCTCATACTTAAGTGTCTTTTCCACAGACTATTAAAATAATGGAAGTCCCTGTTATAAAGATAAAAGAAAGTTGTCCTGGAAAATCGGATGGAAAATTAATAAAAAGTGTTATTAATATGGTAGGTCAAAGCAACTCATTGCATGTGGCATGCTGCACTTCCCTTGATTGTATTAGTCTACTTTCTGGTGATTGGAATTGGGCACAAGGTGTATTTTGTGCAATCTGAAGCTTAAGAAATAGAAACTGTTTTATACTTTAAAAATTTGGGTGTTCTGGTACCCAAAACTGTAGCATATATTTTAAATAATACCAAATTACTTTATAAGGGTTTCATTATTAACTTTAAATGACACAAAGATCTACAAAGATCTACAAAGATCTACAAAGATCTGATAATTTTCTTTTAAACTCCTTAGCTTCTTTTTTCTCATTAATTTTATATTTAGTCTAAATTCTTGCTGTATTTCCAAAATTATAAATCACGGTAATTTATAGTCAGGGAGTTTGCTTCAGCATATGAAATAATCTCATTCTGGAATCCAGGTGTTTTAGTTTGCTAGGGCTGCCATAACAAAATACCACATAGTTAATTGCTTAAACAGTAGAAATTTCTTTTCTCACAGTTCTGGAGGCTAGAAGTCCAAGATTAAGGTGTGTGCAGGTTTAGTTTCTCTTGAGGCCTCTCACTTTGGCTTGCAGTCTCCTTTTGCTGTCCTCACATGACCTTTCTTGTATGTGTCCTTGCATCCCTGGCGTTTCCTCTTATTGGGACACCAGATTGGATTAGGGCCCACCCATATGATCTCATTTAACCTTAATTACCTCTTTAAAGTCCTTATCTCCAAATATAGTCACATTCTAAGGACTTCATTCTTCATTCTAGGTCAGGGCTTCAACATGAATTTTGGGGGTACATAATTTAGCACATCACACTAGCCTTGCAAATAAAATTCAAATACTTTACTGACCCATTTTGAGTTTTTTAAAATTTTTTTCGTTTTTATTTTTAATTTAACACAAGAGTTACAAGAGTTATATAGATACTTTAGTATCTTCATTATTTTTCGTGGATGTATAAAGTGTTTACTGTAAGTAACTTGTCTTTTTATATCCTACATTTGCCATGCTGCAACTGCTACATATTGCACATCTTTCTCTTATTTCTCACATGTCTACTAAAATGACTATGCTAATTTTCCTTTCTGTAAGTATTAAGTGCTATAGTAATATTTTCCTATTTTTCTGAAGATAGTTAATTTGTACAGTAAGAACTTTATGTATGGTATCATTTTCTTGGTCAGTAGTGGATATCTTTCTAATGCATCTTGATATCAAAATGCATGTACTTAAAAACTTTAGCATTCTAATTTTATGGAACTTGGCATACTCGATTTATGACTAATAAGTAAAATTATGCCTTTATAATATTGATTTTAAAATTTAAGAACTTAATTTGAATGGAGATATGTATATGTAAAAATGTAAGTACGTAAAGAAATATGGTTGTTCATTAAGTGTAATGCCGATTATTGTGTGATTGAAATTTACTTTCTACAAATATAAACGTGTTAAAGTTGATATTGAATTGATTAAGCCTTATTTAGAGAGACAGATGGATTATTTGATATATAAATAATTTTTATTTCTGCTAACTATATGATTAAAAGGACATTAAAGTGGGCTTTGTAAAGATGGAGTCAGTGGAAGAATTTGAAGGTTTGGATTCTCCAGAATTTGAAAATGTATTCGTAGTCACGGACTTTCAGGATTCTGTCTTTAATGACCTCTACAAGGCTGATTGTAGAGTTATTGGACCTCCAATTGTGTTAAATTGTTCACAAAAAGGAGAGGTAAGCATATATACATTTATTATGACATTTCAAGTTTAAATTTTATTAATGAATTTTAATTAGCAAAAAATTTGTTTGGAAAATCTCATTGATTGTTGAGAGTAAAATATTTAGAATAGGAATAATAGTAGCTACTCTAATGTGGTCCTTTAATTCCTCCATTTTAAACTTAGTAGTGAAAAGCTAAAGCCTTTCAAAGTTAAATAATGATAACTGTACATAATGCATATACACAGACATATACACAGTCTTCACTGTCTTTTTTTTTTTTTGAGACGGAGTCTCGCTCTGTCACCCAGGCTGGAGTGCAGTGGTGTGATCTTGGCTCACTGCAAGCTCGGCCTCCCAGGTTCATACCATTCTCCTACCTCGGCCTCCTGAGTAGCTGGGACTACAGGCGCCCGCCACCATGCCCTGCTAATTTTTTGTACTTTTAGTAGAGACGGGGTTTCACCGTCTTACCAGGAGTCAAGACCTCTTGATCCTCTCGCCTTGGCCTCCCAAAGTGCTGGGATTACAGGTGTGAGCCACCACGCCTGGCCTATACACAATCTTTATATCACAGTGTCTTAGAGAAGATTGCTTGCTTAAACTTGGGTTCCAGAAATTCATACATATATGTAAAGTTTTATTTTTCTCAACACAGAACAGATGCCACAGTTCCATTTTTATCAGTTACTGTATAACTTAAAATTCGAAAATTATTTTAGCTTTTTGTATTTATTTATTTAATAAATAAATAAATGATCTCCGCTTACTGCAAGCTCCGCTTTCCCAGTTTCAAGCGATTCTTCCTGCCTCAGCCTCCCAAGTAGCTGAGACTGCAGGTGCATGCCACCATACCTGGCTAAGTCTTTTCTATTTTTAGTAGAGACAGGATTTCACTATGTTGGCCAGACTGGTCTCAAACTTCTGACCTCATGTGATCTACCTGCCTTTGCCTCCCAAAGTGTTGTGATTACAGGTGTGAGCCACTGCGTCTACCTGCTTTTTGTTTTTAAACAGCATTTCAATATGAGTCGTATGAGAGTTAGTCCCTGTTTGGTTTTATTGCTGTCTTGGCATTCTTAAGCTTGCCTTATTTACTTAAAATTGCTTAGGTCTTTGTATTTCTATTGTTATACATGTTAGTAATAATAAGCACATGTTAACCTTTAATTCTTTAACATTTTGATTTGGAGTGGTTGGTTTCAAAACCCAAATAAACTTTAAAAGACCAAATTTTGAAAAATAATCATATATAATGATGAAAATAAAATTTATTCTTTTATTGTTTTTAAACCATTCTCTGTCTTTTATACACACACACACCCCCACAACCGTTGAGTAAATTATTTACTGAATATCACCATTTATTAGCTTAAAGATTAAAATTATATTTCGTTTAAGTGTATGTGTTATATTTACTCAGTGTTTATTATAAAATGCCTCTGACCTGTTTTAATAACATTAATTAGAATCATTTATAGTAGTGTATGGAATCTGAAAACTTTGCTTATAGACTTTGCTTCATGTCTGTCAGAGTGCATTTAATATTTGTTTAATTTTCTGAGAGTAAAGTGTGTTTAGATTATGTATATTGCATATGATTAAGGAATCAGGGGAAATGGTTTTATTGGGAAACTTGCAATCTGTCTTTTTGCAGTTTTTTTGTTTCATATTGAAAAATGCCAGTAAATCTTTGGATTGGGAAAGTTGAATGGCAAGAGGGGAAATACATTTAGCTTGAGAAAGTTGTGTTTGTATTTTCTACTAAAGAGAAAGCTCACATTTAAAATTGTTATATCTTTCAGCCTTTGCCATTTTCATGTCGCCCATTGTATTGTACAAGTATGGTGAATCTAGTATTATGCTTTACTGGATTTAGAAAAAAAGAAGAACTGGTAAGTATTACGAAACAAATTCAAAGCATATTTTTTATAGCAAAATTAAATAAAATTGGCGTTTTTTTTTTTCCCTTTTAGTATTATGGTTTTATTTTTAAAATATTGAAGGATAAAATTACTGCTATACCAGATTTTAAATTTTGTGAAGAAACAAATCCTGAAGAGCCTTATAAAGAGACCAGTGTTTTGTCTAGGCTGGCCTGATATGAATTAATAGAAAGATTTCATAGCAATTCTGTTTTACTCTCTTGTTACCATATTGGCTACGTTGTTTAAAGTTTTTGTTTATACATTGCAATTTCTTATTATACAAGTTCAGCCTTAAAGTATTCTATTGCCCTAGAGAATTCATAGAAAGTTCTTTGGTTCACAATACTTTGTTGTTGGAACTGATGGGTATTACTCTAATTTTGTGGGAAGAGTCTTGATGTGATAAAACTTGGTATTTAAAAAAAAAAACATATTTACACAATATGGTATTAAAAGCAATGTATTTAGGCCATAGGAAAGGTGGTTGTTTAACTTACTTTTGTGTGAAATCTTTACTAATACCACCTCTATAATTTTGCCTGTGTTAATAGGCAAACTAATCTTTTTTTTATACTTATTTTGACATAAAATTTAATAGCTTTATAAAAATCCTGTATTTTATAAATAGGAAGTATTTAGTCAATGCTAAATGAGTGGTAAACATAGTTTAAAATTTTGTTCAAATTAACCAGAAAGTCAATGTTGCTTAATATTTCTTTTGAGGTCCGATTGGTGACATTGGTCCATCACATGGGTGGAGTCATTCGAAAAGACTTTAATTCAAAAGTTACACATTTGGTGGCAAATTGTACACAAGGAGAAAAATTCAGGGTATGTAAACTTGGGTATTTTTGTGTATTTCAGTACAGTATTATTTTGGGATGGGTTTAATAATGGCAGTCTTTTACCTATTTCTTCCACAATTAAAGAACAGAATCTCAATTTTTGCTATGAGTATATTTAGTAAAATATTTTAAATCATAAGAGTGGTTAAGGTTTTCTTTTTTTTTTTAATAGAGATGGGATCTTGCTCTGTTACCCAGGCTGCTTTCGAATTCCTGGGCTTAAGTGATCCTCCTGCCTTGGCCTCCCAAAGTGTTGAGATTACATATGTGAACCACTGTGCCCGCCAAGAGTGGTTAAGTTTTAAGTAGGCAATGGAACTTGAGTGAGGTGTTGAAAGATGACTAGGATCATGGGGGTTGGTAGATGAATAACATTGTAGGAATTGTGAGAGTAGGTAATTCACTCTTGTCTAAGTGCCTTTTTTTTTTTTTTTTTTGAGACGGAGTCTCACTCTGCTGCCCAGGCTGGAGTGCAGTGGCGCCATCTCAGCTCACTGCAAGCTCTGCCTCCCGGGTTCACGCCATTCTCCTGCCTCAGCCTCCCGCGTAGCTGGGACTACAAGTGCACACCACCACGCCCGGCTAATTTTTGTAGTTTTCGTAGAGACAGGGTTTCACCATATTGGCCAGGGTGGTCTCAAACTCCTGACCTCAGGTGATCCGCCCACCTTGGCCTCCCAAAGTGCTGGGATTATAGGCGTGAGCCACTGTGCCTGGCCACCTAAGTGCCCTTTATAAGAACAGAGCTCTGCTCTTATAAAGTGGTTCTAAGATTTAACTTAAGATTATAAAAGGAGAAAATACTCTTATTAGGATGGGAATCTTAGTTTAAGATTGTAGTTGAATGTCTTCGCAAGTTTTATGATTTTTCTTAGTCTCCCTTAGTGTATTTTTGTAGCAAATGATAATTTTAGTGTACTCTTCAATTTACCCTAAATATTTCAACTCATGTATAAGGTTTTAGTGACTTAGATGTCTTCTTCTGTAGTGCCATCTTGAGGGTGATACTTTCAAGGAATTAAACGTGAAGAATGGAGAAATAGAAATTTAATGAAGNCTCCCGCGTAGCTGGGACTACAAGTGCACACCACCACGCGGCTAATTTTGTAGTTTTCGTAGAGACAGGGTTTCACCATATTGGCCAGGGTGGTCTCAAACTCCTGACCTCAGGTGATCCGCCCACCTTGGCCTCCCAAAGTGCTGGGATTATAGGCGTGAGCCACTGTGCCTGGCCACCTAAGTGCCCTTTATAAGAACAGAGCTCTGCTCTTATAAAGTGGTTCTAAGATTTAACTTAAGATTATAAAAGGAGAAAATACTCTTATTAGGATGGGAATCTTAGTTTAAGATTGTAGTTGAATGTCTTCGCAAGTTTTATGATTTTCTTAGTCTCCCTTAGTGTATTTTGTAGCAAATGATAATTTTAGTGTACTCTTCAATTTACCCTAAATATTTCAACTCATGTATAAGGTTTTAGTGACTTAGATGTCTTCTTCTGTAGTGCCATCTTGAGGGTGATACTTTCAAGGAATTAAACGTGAAGAATGGAGAAATAGAAATTTAATGAAGATGAACTTCAGAGATATATTTATTTAAAATAAAATAAGGAAACAATTTGCACACCATGGAACTTGTTTTAAAGTTATTTTACCCTAACTTGTATGATTGGAAAACAGTTTGTTAATTTTTAAATTATTTTGTTACAAAGCAGATAGTGATCTAAAACTGCAAAAAATTAAGTATGTTAACTGTTTAGAAGTTCCTTGAATGCAGTTATTTAAGGAGAAAATTCATTGTAATGTTTATATTTTTAGGTTGCTGTGAGTCTAGGTACTCCAATTATGAAGCCAGAATGGATTTATAAAGCTTGGGAAAGGCGGAATGAACAGTAAGTGTTCAGAAATTCAGTAGTTCATTATGTAAATTAAACATTCTGGTTTAAAGATAAATCCTTGTGCTAAAAAAAGTTATTTCATAGATAGAAAAAATGAATTCAGTCTGAGTAGCTTGGAGAATAAAATCTAGGAAGAACAAAGTTATAAAAAATTGAAAATTGAAGGGTAGCTTTGATATCTTTGGATTTTACCTTGTGAAGTAATTTTGACTATTATAAACATTCTGAAATTATTAGATAATAGCTAAATAAATCTGGGTATTTGGATTTTGTTACATATTTTTAAAATTTTATGTTGTCTGGTTACATTTTAATTGGTGCTTAAAATTTATTGCCTTGTTTTGCTTAGTTTTCCAAGCTCATGATTTCTTGCTGTGGCACTTCATCATTACTTAAGATTTCATGAAAGTTATCATTACTTAGATTTCATGAAAACCTTGGAACACAGTACATATAAATCTTCAAATAATAGAGAAAAAGATTGAATCTGTTGTAAAGCTTATCTGTGATCACATTTTGTCAGAAGTTACTTTTGGGATGACTGAGGACACATCAATTTTTTTAAACTGAAGTTTTTGTGAACATTTCAGGACCAAATGTTAAACCCTTCCAATAGATAGATTATGCTAAGACCTTAAAAATTGCTATAGGTTGTAAATTGATATACCTAACACTTGAATTTAAATTAAACTGGTTTTAGAAGAGTGCATTTTGTTTTTAGGGATTTCTGTGCAGCAGTTGATGACTTTAGAAATGAATTTAAAGTTCCTCCATTTCAAGATTGTATTTTAAGTTTCCTGGGATTTTCAGATGAAGAGAAAACCAATATGGAAGAAATGACTGAAATGCAAGGTAAAATTTAGCATAATGTGAAAGTTATATATATTTTAGTCCCTAGGCCTGCTTAATCACTTCCTGGTCAATATACCTCTTAAAAATTTTGAGTTTGGAAATAAGTAGCTCGGCTTATCTATGCTTATGTGCATTCCTCTTTAGGAGGTAAATATTTACCACTTGGAGATGAAAGATGCACTCACCTTGTAGTTGAAGAGAATATAGTAAAAGATCTTCCCTTTGAACCTTCAAAGAAACTTTATGTTGTCAAGCAAGAGGCAAGTAATTCTAGAATGTGGTTGGTTTTTAAAAACACTGTTAATAGTTTCTCTGATAAAATAAATGTAAACTGTTTATTAAAATGTTTTTTCTCTCACCTAGTGGTTCTGGGGAAGCATTCAAATGGATGCCCGAGCTGGAGAAACTATGTATTTATATGAAAAGGTATGCTTTTAACCCCTTAGTTATTCTGTGAGCTTGATTGTTTGAAAAGAACACTTTTCTGTCCAGAAGATTTGGAGAGCATGTTTAGGAATTTCAGAATGATTAAAACAATTGGGATATCAAGTTATCTTAGTCTGTGTAGATTTAAGTGGAACGATTCAATGTAATGTGTATTATTTTAACCCAATATATGTTGTTCTGTGCTAATTCTTGGTGATAACATTATGAACAAGAACACTATCTTCAGAAACTTAGACTTTTAATGGAAAGATAGATTTGTACATAGTTATTATGGGGAATGATGTGTGCCGCAATTGAGTGATATATTTTAGGTAGCCTCACTCTGAGAGACTCAGGAGGGATTAAAACAGTCAAATAAATGTTGACCCAACTTAGTAGGACAATTAGGTAAGGACATTCGTTAGAACCCCAATTGGGAGAGGGTATGAAAGCTTTGAGAGTACATTAAAATAACAAGTAGTTTAATATGGATTTAAAATACACTGTGGGAAGGAAGGCCAACAGATAATGGATAGATAGAATCAAAAAGTTTTTAATACATTAATGAGCTTGGATATTATCCTAAAAGTATTGGGAGCCACTGAAGAAGGATAAGGGGAGAGATGTCATTAAAAAGATGAGTTTGATAGTAGAATATAGTCAAGGAAAATCTAGTCTTTAGGGTGGATCTTGGCGAAGAGTGGTATCACTCACCAAAATGACATAAAGTTATGAAAGTAGGCTTTATGGGAATATTTACTTTAGGATTTAATAACTTTGAATGGAATATTGAAGATGAGTTGTTTCTGTAAAATCTATATAGTACCATATTGTGTTCTCTTCAGACTTCAAAATGTATAGTTCTTAAAGTTTAAAAAGTGTGCTTTAGATTTAGGGAGAGAACTCTTAAAAATCAAGAGTTACTCAGCACATATTAGGAAGCATTGTGTCTAGGCACTCTGCTAGGGATACAGTGAACAGACTGTGAATGATCCCTGCCTTCGTGAAGTTTATGGGCTAATGAAGGAGCAGACAGTAAACAAGTTTACAGATGAAAATGTAATGGTGATAGTGGCTATGAAGAAAAACGAGGTGCTCAGGGTTAGACAATTACAGTGGTCTCTTGACTATTATGTTTTATGAAACTTCTGAATTGCCTGGTAGAGTGTAGGGTTATAAAATTATTGTGCAAATCCAGATTTTGTCAGACTTGTAAATATATTTTTCTCTTGTTCCTGTCTCAGTAAAGAACCATGGAAGTAAATTGAGCTTTTGTGCTTTTGATTACAGGCAAATACTCCTGAGCTCAAGAAATCAGTGTCAATGCTTTCTCTAAATACCCCTAACAGCAATCGCAAAAGACGTCGTTTAAAAGAAACACTTGCTCAGCTTTCAAGAGAGACAGACGTGTCACCGTTTCCTCCCCGTAAGCGCCCATCAGCTGAGCATTCCCTTTCTATAGGGTCACTCCTAGATATCTCCAACACACCAGAGTCTAGCATTAACTATGGAGGTAATTCACATTTTTAAAAACTTGTCTTTAAAGTTTAGTGGAATGGAATAATTGTTAGAATGTAGATAAATCCCTGATATAGTGAATATGGAAGTCTTTGCCTTTAATTACCTTTGTTCTAGCTGTAGGGAAAAGACACATGAATAGTTAAGCTTAATAATGTTGCAATTTAATGACTGCTTACTACATGCTAAATGCTTTATATATGTTGTGTGTTTATAATAGATTTTATTATTCCTGTTTTACAGATGACTAAACTGAGATACAGAGAAGTTGAGTAATTTGTCCAGGGTCATATAACTAGAGAGTGATAGTGCTGTTCAAAAAGCAAGCAAAATCACAGGGGAGGTCACATAAATTATGGAGAAAATAGGTAGAATGAAGTCAGAGGAGGGTGAGTTCACTTTGTGCTGAACTGATACAGAAAGGCTCCTATAATTCTTCCTTGGTTATCAGTATTTCCCTCTCATTTTGATTTTTAGTCTGTAAACAAATGTGTTTTCTAGATTTAAGAAACAAATCTCTGGACCTCATGACACTTTTCATTTATTGTCCCATTTTTCTGTTCACTTTCACATCAGTATACCTTGATCTATTGTCTCATTTCCTTGATTCTCATTGTCCTTTCAACCCATTCTAGCTGATCTGCAGTTCTTGTTGGGGAGACAGTTTTTATGCATTCAACACATGAGTAGCTACTCCTTTATGGACACATTTTTTTTTTTTTGCTTTGCTTCTGTGATACTGCTTTCTCATTTCTCGTTCTCCCTGGCCTCACTTCTTTTTTTTCAATTCTAAATGTTGTATGATCCTCCTGAGTCATTGTTTCTTCTCTATTGTACTCTCCCTAAATTATCTTAGTAAATTATATGGTTTTGAAAAAAAATTGTATGCTGATAACTCCCAAATTTGTCCTCTTCCCTGTCAAGCTACCTACTTTGTACTTCCTTGTCCATGTCTAATAGATATCTTAAACCTAACATAACCAAATTAGAACTCTTGATTCTTTCACTCTTAATTCCTCTGTTCCTTTGCTCTTCTTCATCAGTCTTTTCTGTAAAAAGGATCTCTCTTAGATGATTGCAGTAGTCTCCTAAATAATCTCTCCCTTTTAATTTGTGCCGTTGCATATGCAGCACTTAGAAAAGTCTTTAAAAATATATAAATTAGATGATGCCACTCCTCTGCTTTAAAATCACTTAATGGCTTTGCATTACTGTAGCTTTTAAGTCCCTATGTAATCTTGCCCTCATCTACCTAATCTCATGTGGTACTATGCTCTCTCTAATAATGCCTGTACTCTCTAAGCGTCAGTCATACCATCTTTGTTATTCTTCAAATATTTGTAGTACATCTGTACCTCAGGACTTTGTTAGTTACTCTGTCTGCCTCAAGGAAATCTGAGTGGATTGTCTGTAAAGTTAAATTCCCCCACTCCTTTCTGCCAACCCTGTGACCTGGTTGTTGTTTTTAGTAGTAGTTCTTACGATAGAAATTATAGTACTTGTTTACTTCTTTATTATTTGATTTGCATCAAATAAGTAATCTTTAAGAGAACATGAACCTTGTCTGTCTGATTCTGTGTTTTATTCTCAGATCCTAGTATAAAGTGGGTATTCATTAAATACTTAAGGAAAGAACTGAAAGTGAATTTAAGGTTGGCCCAGAAAATTGAAATGAGTTTGAGAATATAAAGAGGAGCAAATATACAGATAATAGCATACAAATTGAGTTTTTAGGGAATAATGGATAGAATAATGGATAGTTTGCTTGGAATGTGGAGGAGTAATAGTTAAATTAAAAATGTTAATTTGAGGCCTAGTATTAGATCACTTTCAAATAAGACTGTAATAGCTGAGCTGTATACGGTCATCAACAAGGAATTTTAGAAACTCCTTGAGCAGCAGAGAAATTGATTGAATAGATAATTCATAGAGAGTTGTTCTGAAGAATGATTAGAAAGACGGCAGTTTGGAGACAGACCATGATGTAATCTATTACAGTGGCTTCGGTCATGAAATAATAAGGTGCTGAACCAGAATATGTGGTGGTTGGAAAGAAAAGTAAGAAGCACAGGAGAGGCTGGGCGCGGTGGCTCAAGCCTGTAATCCCAGCACTTTGGGAGGCCGAGACGGGCGGATCACGAGGTCAGGAGATCGAGACCATCCTGGCTA
>NW_016809465.1:1224919-1289040 GCF_001698545.2 Rhinopithecus bieti
TCCGTCTCAAAAAAAAAAAAAAAAAGCACAGGAGAAATATTGGTAGAATGAAATAATAGGAAATAAAAAGAGATGAAGGCAAATTAGTAATTTTTTTTATCACTTTTTAAAAAAATTATTATTATTATACTTTAAGTTCTAGGGTACATGTGCATAACGTGCAGGTTTGTTACATATGTATACTTATGCCATGTTGGTGTGCTGCACCCATCAACTCGTCAGCACCCATCAACTCATCATTTACATCAGGTATAACTCCCAATGCAGTTTAATTACATTAAATTAGTAATTTAAATGAAAGAAATGTTGCCTCGGCATTGAATAGATAGGAAGTTTATGTTTTAGAGGAAGGTAGTGCAGTTTTAGAGAAATCCAAGTTACATTAAGGCAGAACTGTCCAGTAGGCATTTGGAAAAGTTGAACCAGCTTGAGGGGGAGAACATGATTAGATCTGAGAATGTACTAGTTTTATAATTATAATGGACAAGAGCATGGGATGGTAAGAGGAGATCATAAAGGACTGAAACTTGAATATGCATTTTAGGCAAGAAAATAAACCACTGAAGTAAACACATATGACAAGTATACTCATATATTAGGGGCTCTATAAAATAGATTCCCCAGTTTTAGGTCATTGCCTAGACACAAAATAATTAAATTAGATCAGTGCATCTCAGTTTTTTCCCACTGATGTATATTGTGTAATGGCAGAGGCTTCTGGGTCTGGTGAGTGTAGCCTAAAATAATGTTTGGCAAGTGGGAAAATTTTTTTGAATTCTGTTTTCTTTAAAAAGCACTTGGACTGGGCACGGTGGCTCATGCCTGTAATCCCAGCACTTTGGGAAGTCGAGGAGGGTGGATCACGAGTTCAGGAGCTCGAGACCAGCCTGACCAACATGGTGAAACCCTATCTCTACTAAAAATACAAAAATCAGCAGGGTGTGGTGATGTGTGCCTGTAATCCCAGCTGCTCAGGAGGCTGAGGCAGGAGAATCACTTGAACCCAGGAGGTGGAGGTTGCAGTGAGCCGAGATGGCGCCACTGCACTCCAGCCTAGGGGACAGAGTGAGACTCCATCTCCAAAAAAAAGCACTCAACTCCATAGTACATAATTGTTTTCATATAAAAGCATTTAAAATTGTTTATCATTGAATAAAATTGATATGCTAGAAATATATATTATGGTTCTTTGTCACCCATTTCTATTTTATGTCATACATTCCTTTTCCTATTGAAAAACTTGCTATTAGGTGATTCTATATATAATGTTAAAGTATTCTAACCATATTAACAGTAAGAAAATGTATTTTAAACTTTTATACATTAAAATGATATATATCTCTATATTCTTTTTTTGAGATGGAGTCTCGCTCAGTCTCCAGGCTGGAGTGCAGTGGCGCGGGAGTGCAGTGGCGTGGGAGTGCAGTGGCATGATCTTGGCTCACTGCAACCTCCACCTCCTGGGTTCAAGTGATTCTCCTGCCTCAGCCTCCTGAGTAGCTGGGATTATAGGCATGTGCCACCATGCTAATTTTTGTATTTTTAGTAGAGATGAGGTTTTGGCCAGGCTGGCCTCGAACACCCGACCTCAAGTGATCTGTCGTCCTCAGCCTCCCAAAGTGTTGGGATTACAGGTGTGAGCCACCATGTCTGGCCGCAAATTTTTTTCTTTCATGAAATGTATATGAAACACACTGTTGCGTCCTCTTTCCACTCTCTACTGGTTGTTTTATATTATGTTAAGATAGTTTGAACTAACAGAATTTTCAGTTAATATTGAGTTTTTTGTAAGGGGCTTCTTTTTGACATATGTATATGACAAGTTTTCGTTATTGGTGTAATCACAACAACTTTTTCCTCCTTTTTACATGTAAGTAGCTTTACCTCTTCCTTTCTATTTTATTATTTTAGCTGTACAAAGATTGATATACCTTTTACCCAGATTTCCCAAAGGTACATATTCTGCCATGTTTGCTTTAGCATTCATTCAGTCAAAATCTCTCTTTTTCTAAACACAAATACAATACACACATGCATGTGTATTTTTAATATATATACTGTTTGAGAGTAAGCTGCAGACATGATATGCCTTTAGCTCTGAGTACTTAAATGTCTGTTTCCTATAATAGTGACATATTTCTTAAATAACTGTATTACTTATTACATTATTATAGTAAGGAAATTAACATTAATACTATGAACTATTTTGTAGACTTTTCATCAGTTATCCTAAAAGTCTTAATGTCCTTTTAGCAAAAGGAAAAAATTTTTTTCTTTTTGATCTAGAATACAATCCAGGATACACATTTGTTAGGTTGTCTCTCTTTAGTCTTCTCTAACCTGGAACAGTTCCTTAGTCTTTCTTTGTTTTTAATAACCTTGACATTTTTGAAGAGTACAGGCCATTTAGTGGAATGCCTACCAATTAGAGTCAGTGATATTTTTGACATTTTTTTTTTCTGGCCTTAGCCTATGAGAAAAAATTTCTTTAATGGAAATCTGTATGGTGGTACATTTATAACAGTAGGTTTTCTCTCCTTTTTATCTTGTTAAGTGTACATAATGTTTGGTATTTTTATTTGGCTTCCATTAAATCTTTCCACCTTTTAACATTTCAGACACCCCAAAGTCTTGTACTAAGTCTTCTAAAAACTCCACTCCAGTTCCTTCAAAGCAGTCAGCAAGGTGGCAAGTCGCAAAAGAGCTTTATCAAACTGAAAGTAATTATGTTAATATATTGGCAACAATTATTCAGGTAAGTATGAGTTTGATTGGAAAATGATTTCTGTTCCAGTGTTCCTAAGTAAAAAAAAATCTAGGTGATATTATTTCTTACAAGAAAATTATATAAACATAGAATTTGAACATGGATATTAAAAATGGAAATGTGTGACAAAAGCTGCTGTTAGGGAAATGTCATAACTGTAGTATTACCTTTTATTTATTCAGAAATATTTTTATTATTTTTATTAATTTTAATAACTAAAGCGAACAGAACTCAGTAGGTGATCTCAGAGGGTATCTGTCAGGTTTAATTCAGAATTTTGCAGGTTCCTTGTCAAGGTACTACATTTATATTTGGAAATGGTAGATAACTTTTTCTGAAAGTATGTGTTCTAAGAGTCATTGCTTTGAGTACTGTATATATGTGAAAAACATTGCCTATACAATAGCAGTGAAGTATAACAGTGTTGATATAAGTAGTTTTTTTCAGTAATCATTTCATGTGACACATGAAATATGCAGTGGTTAGTTATAAATAGATGTTAACTCATTGCTTATCAATAGTAAAATGTACTATAAAGTTATTTCTGAAGAAAAACAGCTCTAATGAATCCTTGTAGGATGAGATTATAGAAGATATTAAGGAATAAACTGAAATTTAAGATTCTAAAAGACAATAAAAGGTCATTATGTTGGTATCTGTAGAAAGAAGGAAGAAGTCTGTTTTAGGTAATAAAAGAGATAGGTTGACATACTGTTAAGAAAATGAAGTTGAAAAGACCAAACTTACCTTTCAATAGAAAACAATAGGGAGTTTCCGATTTGGGTTTAGTTTTTAATTGACCTTTATTTGAATTCACAAAATAACTCATTAAGGTCCAATTTAATAGCCTTTAAGTTGCTTGTACCATTGATAAAATGCATGGATAAGAAATGGAAAGACTTCTTACTTGATGGTCATAGAGAGGTTGTTTTTCACGGTTAATTATTTGTTTAGCAGCAGTCAAGGTTTTCTGAGGTTCTTTGCTGTGTTAGATTTATTTTAAGTCACCTTTGCTCTTCTTTCTCAAGGGAAATCACGCTAGATAGATGAATTTCTTGTTGAAGTTTTTATAGTGATTCAAAATATGGTTGAGTAGCAAAAAATCCCTTTGGCATATACTATTCATGTACTTTAGTGGCATTTATTGCTTAGAAATGTAAATCCTTTCAGGCCATGGTAAAATGCACTGAAGTTTCAGAATTCTCATTTGCATATCAATTAAATTCACTAAAACTCCTTTCAAAAAAGCTCATGAAATTATTAGACTGGGGAAGGTTTCATACCACTTTGCTTAGTATAAACTCATCAAAGGTTTTATTTAAAAGATTGTGGCCTAAATTCATTATAGTATTCTCTCTTTAAATTTTTTTTTTGGTACCGATGGGGTCTTTCTATGTTGCCCAGGCTGGTCTCAAACTCCTGTGCTCAGGTGATCCTCCTGCCTCAGCCTCCCGAAGTGTTGTGATTATAGTCATGAGCCACTGTGCCCAGCCCATGATAATACTCTCCTTAAAGAACTTTGTTTTAGGACTGATATTTTCCTTTTTGGGGGGATAGGATTTGGAATAACTTAATTATAACTTATCCTCAAAATTAAATGAATATCCGGAGGCTTATTCCACATACTACTTGGATGCCTAATTAATATAAAGTACTGTGCTAAGTGTTAAATATATTTTTTTGTTTTAAAGAACTTTTTACTAGAAGAGGAGATAAAACATACACAATTATACTTACCAAATGGAACATACTAGCATAATGAAGGAGTTAAGGTATTAGATTTGTAAAGTGAGAGTTTTACTGCTCGTTTAGTTTAGGGAAGGTGTTGGGCTAGAATTTTCTGTGTGTTGTGCATCAGAAAAAGCTTCATACAGAAGGTAATGATTGAAGTGAACTTTTTTTCTAGAAAATAAAAATACTGTAATTTTACAGTTTATTTAATAGCAACTGGTACATACGAAATTTCCCTCCTTTGGTAATGCCTTTTTTTGACAGAAGTTTGCAAATTAGCACTGATTGTTTGTAAAAGTTATTAGATTAGCTCTGCTGTCGTTTTCCTTAAGGCTGACCAAAGATAACCTAGAATCACGGCCCTCAGATGGTCATACAAAATGATCATATAAGTCAGAGCTAGTTTATCACCAGCATTTATAAAAACAGACCTAGGGAAAGAGGTAGGTCCAAGACACATGCATGGTCTTAATATAGCGAATGTTTAGCTTGTCCTTACTATTATAAAATCAAAACAATGAGAATATTCACAATGAAGTGAATTTTAAAGTATGAATATGATTGGTAGAAGTAGAGGATATAGATGAGAAGTCTCTGAGACTGAGTAAACAGTACAAGTGATCATTCAATGTATTATCGATAGCAGGGGTGGAGTAGGCATATGGATACCGTGAGAGTTGAGATGAGATGGCCTATACTAATCTAGAGCAGGCCTTTGAGCGGTGTGCTATCTTATCTGTAAGCCATAGAATAATTTTTTTTATGAGATGAGAGATCAATAATATCTGACTTGCATTTCAGAAAGATAACTTGGTTCACTTTGAAGGAGGAATTGAAGAGGGGAAATTGGGGAATCAGTGATACCAATTTGGAGGGTATTTCAGCAGTCGTGAGAGATTTTGAAGATCTGAACTTTTTAGGATAGTATCAGTGAAGATAAGAGGATAGATCTGAGAAACATTGGAAAGATAAAGTCATTGTGGTTTCAGTTTTCATTTTCACAATGACTAATGATGTTGAACGTATTGTCTTCATTTGACATCTATATATCTTTTTTGTTGAAATAACTGTTCATGTTTTTTGCCCACTTTTAAATTGGTTGTTTCCTTCTGAGTTTTGAGAATTTTTTTTTAGAATTTTTGAAATAGGGTCTCATTCTGTTGCCCAGGCTGGAGTGCAGTGGTGCAATCTCGGTTTGGCTCACTGCAATCTCCGCCTCCTGGGTTCAAGTGATTCTCCCATCTCAGCCTCCTGAGCGCTTGGGACTACAGGCATGTGCCACCATACCTGGCTCATTTTTGTATCTTTTGGTAGAGATAGGGTTTCACCGTATTGGCCAGGCTGGGAGAATTCTTTTTTTCCTTTTTCTGTGAGACGGAGTCGTGCTCTGTTGCCCAGGCTGGAGTGCAGTGGTGTGATCTCAGCTCACTGCAATCTCTGCCTCCCAAGTTCACGCCATTCTCCTGCCTCAGCCTCCCAAGTAGCTGGGACTGCAAGCGCCCACCACCACGCCTGGCTAATTTTGTTTTTGTATTTTTAGTAGAGATAGGGTTTCACTGTGTTAGCCAGGATGATCTCAATCTCCCGACCTCATGATCTGCCCACCTCGGCCTCTGAAAGTGCTGGGATTGCAAGCGTGAGCCACCGTGCCCGGCCGAGAATTCTTTATATATTGTGGATACTAGTCCTTTGTCAAACATGACTCGCAAATACTTTTTCATCGTTCACAGCATATTTTTTTAATTCTCTCAAGTGTCTTTTGCTGAAGAAAAGTAAATTTTTATTCAAGTCTAATTTAACAGTTTTTTTATTCATAGATTATGATATCATGTATGAGAACTCCTTACCTAAGTTTAAGTCATGAAGATTTTCTCCTCTGCTTTCTTCTAAAAGTTTTATAGTTTTAGGTTTTTTGTTTATGTCTGTGACCCATTTTGAGTTAATTTTTGTATAAAGTTTTATATTTAGGCTGTGATTCATTTTTTGCTTATGGCAGATGGTATTGTAATACCATTTGTTGAAAGACTATCCTTCCTGCATTGAATTGCTTTTGTACCTTTGCCTAAAATTACTTGACCATATTTGCATGAGTTTGTTGTTGAATTCCCTGTTTTATTGATCTATCTATGTTTCTCCCTTCACAAATACCATACAATCTAGAACACCACAGCTTTGCAGTAAGAAGCTTCTTTGCCTTTCTGTATAAATTTTTAGAATCCGGTTTTCTGCATCTGCAAAAAGTCCTGGAACTTTGATTGGCATTAAATTTATACATCAGTTTGAGGGAGAATTGACATTCTTACTGTGTTCATTCTTTCAATCCATGACCATATGTCTACATTTATTTAGGTTGTCTTTGATTTCTTTCATCAGTATACTGTAGTGTTTAGCGTCATGAACGTATTTTATTATGTTTATACTTAAGTATTTTGATTTTTTATTGTGATACTACTTTTTAAATTTTCCATTTGTAAGTTACTGGTATATAGAAGTAAAATTGATTTGTGTCTGTGCACACATATGCGTGTTCTGACCTTGTATCTTACGGCCTTGCCAAACTCATTTATTAGTTCTTAGTTTTCTTCTTTTATTTTTTAGATTGATATGAGCAGCAACATAGATACAAACAGATCTTCTAGCTTCAAATCCAGTCTTTCCCCCAAGCCAAGCTTCTAAAAATTTTAAAACATTTAGCACATATATTAAGTATGTCTGGAGGCAACAGATTGCTTGTTGCTTTCATCCTTAGTAACTTAAATACAAAAGTAGAAATTACTCTTGTATCATACTAACGATTTTAATGATTGATTGCAGAACTGTGTGAACTTTTATTTGCTTCTAATGACATTTCATGACAAGAGCATATGTATATACATATACACAGGTATATAGAGTACATAGAATAAAATAAATAGAAAATATGGGGAAAATGTCTCACATTTAGGGAGAATATTTTTTATTATTACTTCCTTCTCTATTAACATCTTATGTCTCCTCTGTCACTGTCTGTATTTTAGGTCTTTTTCCCACAATCTACTTAAACTAGTCTTTTTTCTACTTTAGCTATTTCAAGTACCATTGGAAGAGGAAGGACAACGTGGTGGACGTATCCTTGCACCAGAGGAGATTAAGACTATTTTTGGTAGCATCCCAGATATCTTTGATGTACACACTAAGATAAAGGTAAATTTGTATATGTTAGATTAGTAGTAATTTTTTTCAAATTGTACATATTTATTATGATCTTTGAGGTACTTCTGGTCAGCTAAATAAGTTTTGTACCTAAAACTTTGAGTCATTTTTCTCTGTTCCAGCACCTCATAATGTTTGTTGTTTGCTTGTTTGTTTTTGAGATAGTCTCAACTCTTGTCACCCAGGTTTTAGTGCATTGACGTGATCTCGGCTCACAGTAACCTCTGCCACCCAGGCACAAGCAATTCTCCCACTGCCTAAAAGTCCTGAGTAGCTGGGCACAGGCATGTGCCACCATCCCAGCTAATTTTTGTATTTTTTTTGTAGAGATGGGTTTTGTCATGCTGCCCAGGCTGATTTTGAACTCCTGACCTCAAGTGATCCATGCGCCTCGGCCTCCCAAACTGAGGGGATCATAGGTGTGAGCCACCGTGCCCTGCCTTTTTTTTTTTTTTTTGAGATGGAGAATACTCTCACCCAGGCTAGCGTGCAGTGGCATAATCATGACTTACTGCAACCTTGACCTCCTGGGCTCAAGTGATTCTCTCACCTCAGCCTCCCCTGAAGTAACTGGAATTACAGTTACATGCTGCCATGCCTGGCTAATTTTTTTTAAAAAGTTTTTTGTAGAGATAGGGCAGGGTCTTGCTATGTTGCCCAGGCTGGTCTCAAACTCCTGGACTCAACTGATCCTCCTGCCTTAGCCTCTCACAGTGCTAGGATTACAGCCTTGAGCCATTGCACCCAGCCTTTGTTTGCTGTTTTTTTATTTTCAGGTAATCCTACAAACAAGGAATTAAGGCTTTATGAAATCTATTCTGTAGAGACATGTTACTCCCAGTACTATTTTTCTTATGTTCCTATTGCTTTTGCTCTTGGGGTGTATATTTTTGTTTTGCTTTGGCTTGTTTTGAAAACTCTAAACTTCTGATGGACTAAGAGTTCATTTAAGTCCCTTCTCCATGTATAGGTAGGTAAATGCCAAAAGTATGTGAGACAATGCTGTCCTCTTATTAATTATTTTCCTTTGGTGAAGGGCCTGTGATTTCCAGGTGTCAGTCTCTTACAGTAAAATAATTCCTGGACAGATTTAGCTGAACTCTTAAACTACTTTTTAAGTAAGTAGTTTAGTTTTATTTCCTCTTACTTTATCTATGTAGTACTTGAGCAAAGTTAATCAGTTTTCTTTTCAAAATAACTCACATTAATGTTTATGCCACATTCCTATAAAAGAACCAATCCGAATTACAGGATGTTTTCAAATATATAAGATTGTTTTTTAGTATACATTATAAACAAAAAATAGCAGATCTATAAATTATTAAAAATGACATTTACCAGTTGCTTGTATTTTGTGTTTTATCAGTATTGCTGATCATATTTCAGTTAATTTCTAGATTTGAAGAGAACTCTGAAGGAGTCTATTTAAAAAAGCTTAGAAAGCTAGAGAGTTTCAGGCTAGTTAATCCTATTCCAGTTAGGATTCTGAATTTTGAAGAGGAAAGTACTTTTGGAATATTTTTTGTTTTAAAAGACTTACTGAGTGGCACAAAAGCAGAATGGAAGGTCAAGTAGGTTTTGTGTGTTTTTTTTTGTTTTTTTTGTTTTGTTTTGTTTTTGAGATGGAGTCTCACACTGTCACCCAGGCTGGAGTGCAGTGGTGCGATCTCAGCTCACTGCAACCTCTGCCTCCTGGGTTCTCCTGCCTCAGCCTCCCGAGTAGCTGGCACTACAGGCATGCACCACCACACCTGGCTAATTTTTGTATATTTAGTGGATCTGGGATTCTGCCATGCTGACCAGGCTGGTCTTTAACTCCTGACCTCAAGTGATCCACCTGCCTCGACCTCCCAAAGTCCTGGGATTACAGGCATGAACCACTGTGACCGGCCTGTCAAGTAGGTTTTCGTCTTGGTGTTTTGCCACTAAATTTGTGTATCACTTTGAATTTGTGTCAGTTATTTAGCTAGTCTGGACACCCTTCTATGACAAAATGTGTTATTTTATGTTTGCAGAGTCATAATCTTAATTTAGAAAATCATATTCTTTGATTCAGTGAAGCTTTGAAAATTTATCACCCTTTTGTTTTCTTATGTGTAACAATTCTTTAAGCTTCTTTTGTAAGATGGTACTTCAACTATTAGTTTTTCAGTTTTTTCTTTTTTTTCTTTTTTTTTTTTTGTCACCTAGGCTGGAGTGCAGTGGCCTGATCTGAGCTTACTGCAACTATTTGGTTTTTTAGCTGATTTCAGGTTTGTCAAATATTTAACCATTTTAAAGCTTATGTTCTTTTCTACTGTGAAACCAGTATGTGCTGTCAAACATTTGTAAAACTCAAGAGAAAAGGAAAAAGGGAGAGAAATACCCATAATTCCATTATCCAAATATGCCTAAAATTTTGGTTTATTTTCTTTGTCCTTTTAATACATAGCAGTTTTTTTTTGCTGTTTTAAATGAAGCCAACCATCTATTGAGCGTTACCACATCTGTTGAGCAAAAACTTGGTATTATTGTACACATTTTAGAGATGTGAAACCAGTACACACAGAGAATAATTTTCCAGAGGCAGTCATCTAATAAATGCTGGACACAAGACTTGAACCTTTATTTGTATAACTTCAAAGTCTGTTCTCCTAACTACTAATGCTATTTTCCTTCTTTAAAATCATGCTGAGGTACATTCTTTTAGTATGTAAACGACACCATGTAAATGTGTCTTAAATTTGTACAGTTTTTCATATCATCTCAATACAGCATTCCTGAAAACATTGGTGTCTGTATTTTATAATATCGCATAATGGTTAAGAATATGTAGTGGAAAAAACAGCTTTTTTTTTTTTTTTTCTTTTGAGATGAAGTCTTGCTATTGCTCAGGCTGGAGTGCAGTGGTGCAGTCTTGTCTCACTGCAATCTCCATCTCCCGGGTTCAAATGATTCTTCTGCCTTAGCCTCCCCAGTAGCTGGGACTACAGGTGTGCACCACCACACCTGGCTGATTTTTGTATTTTTAGTGGAGGTGGGGTTTCACCACGTTGGCCAGGCAGGTCTCAAACTCCTGACCTCAGGTGATCTACCTCTGCCTCTCAAAGTGCTTGGATTACACCACTGTGCTTGGCCTGAACAAAGCAGATTTGATTGAGTTTGAAGTCAGGTGACTTTAAGTGCTTCAGTTTTCCTGTTTATAAAATGGGATAATAATAACTGACTTATGAAGTTGGGTAAACTAATATTCAGAAGTTTTGTGTAGTGTTAAAACTTTTTTACCCATTGTGTTTACACCCACTGTCTAGCATTTAGATTACTGTCAGTAAATGTTTACTGAATGATGGTCATGTTACCTTTAAATTTCAAAATCAGGACTAGCACTCAGTGTTTTTTCTTATCTAGGTATTATGTAAACATCTTTAGTAGCCTCATTCTTAATTTGCTTTCAAGATCTTGTGAGCTGATGTTTTGAGTAAGATGACAATTTTTGAGGTTGTTATCTACATCTCTCTTTTCCTCAGTATGAATTTTTCTTTTTCAGGATTAAACATTATTAATCCTTGATGTATAATTTTCTACTCTTAGCTGGGCACAGTGGCTCATGTCTGTAATCCCAGCACTTTGGGAGGCCGAGGCGAGTGGATTGCCTGAGCCCAGGAGTGTGAGACCAGCCTGGGCAACAAGGCGAAACCCCATCGCTACAAAAAATGCAAAAATTAGCTGGGTGTGGTGGCGCATGCCTGTACTGTAGTTCCACCTCTTCGGGAGGCTGAGGTGGTAGGATCACTTGAACCCAGGAGGCAGAGGTTGCAGTGAGTCAAGATCATGCCACAGCATTCCAGGCCTGAGCAACAGAGTGAGACCCTGTCTCAAAACAAAACAAAAAATAAACCAAATTTCTACTTTTACACAACTATGATGAAACAAAAGAGAGAGGGATTGATAGGAGTTCTTTTTGTTGTTGTTGTTTTTTTAATATATATATCTTTTCTTATTTTAGTGTAAGCCTCAAAGAATTGTGTACTTGTTTTAGGAACCCATGTATGTTGGCTTACTGTGCAGTGAGCTCAGCAAAAGAGAAACCCTGGTTAAGATTAATTCTGCACTGTTACTACCTACTTAACAGTGCAGAATAAATCTTAACAAGGAAGAAAAGAAGTAAGTAGCTTAGCTTTCTTAAGCCCCATCTGTTTATGACTTCCCCACTTTTCTAATATTCTTGCCCAGGCTTTGGAATCTGCTTTGTCTTAGAACTGTAGAATTGTCCTTTCTTTTGGAGGAAAAGTTAAGAGAAGCCTATGAGAATTTCTGATGTATTATAGACAAGGAGGAGAAGATACATCTCAGTCTCTGTCCTAAATTGTATCGGGCATTTTCCCCAGAAATGTTGTAAGAAATAGTGGTGTTATGAATAAAGCTATTGGGGACTCGCCTGCCAAACTGAGTCCCCCTTTCTAATGGGGACGACTGTGGAATAACATGGAATCTGAGTCAGACAATCCTGAGTTTGAATACTGGTTCACAGCTGTGTGATTTGAGGAAAGTTACTTAATCTCTCTAAGCCTTAGTTCCTTTATTACGTAGTTCCTGAGCTAATAGCAATCTTTTTTTTTTTTTTTGAGATGGAGTCTTGCTCGGTTGCCCAGGCTGGAGTGCAATTGCACAATCTCAGCTCACTGCAACCTCCACCTGCTGGGTTCAAGCAATTCTTCTGCCTCAGCCTCCTGAGTAGCTGAGACTACAGGCACGTGCCACCATGCCTGGCTAATTTTTTGTATTTTTAGTAGAGACGGGGTTTCATCATGCTGGCCAGGCTGGTCTCAAACTCCTGACCTTGTGATCCTCCCGCCTTGGCCTCCCAAAGTGCTGGATTATAGGCGTGAGCCACGGCACCTGACCTAAGACAGCAATCTTTAGTCAACAAGCATTAGGAATTAAAAGTTAACCAGAAACTGAGCAGACTATATTTCACAGTGCCTCAAGACGATTTTGCTTTCTTAGAGCAATGTTCTTATGTAAGTATTTTACAGGTTTATGCATTAATAGAGGAATCCCTAACAGATAGTTATGCTCATAAAATCCTGTATGATGTAGGAATAATTACTTTCCTCATTTTTCAGAATAGAAAATTGAGGAACATATAGCTTACATAACTTGTCCAAGGGCACAGAAGTAACAAGCCCAAGAGCCAGTATTTAAACCTCAGTAGTCAGTGCCAGAATTCACTGCATTGTATTGCCTCAAGATTAGACTTATTTATAATATTTCTTCCTTTTTTTTTTTTCCTTTCAAGTGCAATTCTGAACAGTTCAGTCTTCCCAGTTCTTGATGTGTGTGGGCTGTTAAAATATTCTTGCTTTGAGTTTACTTTTATGCTATTGAAAGTAGTTTTTCTCCTTTTTGAACTTTACTGAATCTACTAATACAGGACAGTGATTCTTAAATTATTTGTCTTTAGAATCCCTTTTCATTCTTAAAAATTGAGGAAGTTTTACTTATGTGGATTTTATATATTGGTATTTGCTGTATTCAAAATTTTAAAATATTATTTAAGATGTATTATTTTTTAACAGCTTTATTGAGGTACATCTTACATGTTTTTAAATTCACCTATTTAAAATACACAATTCAGGCCGGGCCTGGTGGCTCCTGCCTGTAATCCCAGCACTTTGGAAGGCTGAGGTAGGAATACCACTTGAATCTAGGAATTTGAGACCAGCTTGGTCAACATGGTGAGAACCCATTTTTGCAAAAAATAAAGAAGTTAGCTGACTGTGGTGGCACATGCCTGTAGTCCCAGCTACTTCGGCAGGTTAGGTGGGAGGATTGCTTGAGCTTGGGAGGTTGAGGCTACAGTCAGCTGTGATTGTGCCACTGCACTCCAACCTGAGCAAAAGAGTAAGAACCTGTCTCAAAAAAAAATAAATATATGATACAATTCAGTTATTTTAATAACTTAACCAAGTGGTACAACTGTCACCATAAATCCACTCTAGGACATTTTCACTACCCACCCCAAATAAGATGTCTACTTACAATTAATCTTTATTTCTACACCCAGCCATAGGCAACCACTAATGTACTTTCTGTATCTATGATTTTGTGTTTTCTGGACATTTTAAATCTTTAATATATTATAAATATACATTGATACTATGTGTATACACATAACATATAGATATACTATTTGATACACTATATAGTGTTGTAAATATGTTTATATAGTATGTGGTCTTTTATATATGGTTTCCTCTTAGCATGTTTTTTTTAGTTCATCTAAATGTAGCATGTTAGAAGTTCTTTTTTTCTGGTCAAATAATATTCCATTATATGACTATAGTAATTTTTAAAAGTCTGTTCACCAGTTGATAGACATTTAGATTGTTTCCATTTTTGGCTATTATGAATAATGCTCTTGTGAGAGTGTGGTGTGCAAGTCTGTGTGGACATGTTTTCATTTCTCTTGAGTGGGTACCTAGGAGTAGGATTGATGAGCTATATGGTGGTTTTATATTTAAAAATTTTGAGAAAATGCCAGGGTTTTCCCATCATTTTAAAGTTAATTAATCAATTTAGAGATGTGTTCGTGCCTAATTGCCCAGGCCAGCCTCAAACTCTGGGTCTCAAGTGATCCTCCCACGTCAGCCTCTTGAGAAGCTCAGACCCATCAGTTGTTATTTTCACCAGTAATGAATGAGAATTGCAACTTCTCCACATTCTTGAAAAACACTTATCTTTTTTTTCTTACCTTATAACCATCCTAGTTGGTGAGGAGACATCTCTTGTGGCTTTAACTGTATTTCCCTAATGATTAATGATGAGTATCTTTTCACATGGTTATTAGCCATTTGTATATTATTTTTTGTGAAATGGCTACTGTCTATAGCCTGTTTTTTGATTGGATTGTCTTCTTGAGTTGTAAGGCTTCTCTATAAATTCTGGATACAAGTTTTCTTGAAATACAAAAGTTTTAAATTTTGATGAGGTTCAGTGTATTCATTTTTTCTTTTATGGACTGTGATATCAGTGTCATACCTAAAAATTTTTTTCCTAACTCAAGATTTTGAAGATTGTTTTCTTCGAAAGTTGTTTTGCTTGAGGTGAGGGTTTAAGTTCATCTTTTTGAATGTGGGATATCTAATTTTATATTAATTCACTTAAAATAATAACTACGTGACAACACAAGTACCATTCTTTAAGAAAAATAATTTCCAAACAAAAATAATTAGTAAGGGGAGTGGTGGTATTGTAGTTTTTTTTACTGTCTGGCTTAATAGAAGACTGGTTTTCATATCTGTTTCTACATTCAGTCTGTTGCAATATCACATATCATGTAGCTTCTAGAAAACAACTGTATACTTGTGAGAGAATGAGTGAAAAAGTCAAATAATGCTTTAGCAGTATTACAAAAATAATTTTAATCTCAGGGATCCCACTGAAAGGGTGTCCCAGCAGTCTTTGATGAAACTTTAGAGAGTCTTTAGTATAAGAGCTTGTCGATTGATGTCTACTTTAAAATCACTTAGAATTTCAATTAGGGCATATCATTTCTTGGCATCTCATTTTATCATCTGATTTGTTTGTTTATTATAAAGCTTTTAAATGTTCTGAGTTTTTACAAAGAAGTAATATTTTAGAAAGAGCATGAAGAATTAACAAACTATGCTTCATGGGCCAAATCCAGCCCATTGCATGTTTTGGTTAAAAAAAATTTTATTGGAACACAGCCACACTCATTTATTCACACTTTTAAATTTGCTGACCCCCTGTTAGAGATTACAGTTTTTAATGACTGATGTTAAATAAGATGCTTCAGCAGCAGGATTGAAAGTAGTTTTCTATAATTAATAACACCAATCAGCTTTATAGTTAATAAGAAAAAAATACTGAGTTATCACATCACATTGGAAAGTTAGGCTTATTGACTTTATATTTTAAAAAATATTTTCAAAGGACTTGTTTTGTAGTAAAAGTTAATTCCTTGTTGAAGAGAAAAAATGGGATGTTCATTATTTTACACATTAAATTAAGACACTTCGTAAAGTGCTTCTTTCCAACAAGTATCTCGGAAATATTAAAAGTTGTATAAGGAGCTGTCAGGTTTAATTTTAAATATTTCAACTCGTGCTATTTCAGGATGATCTCGAAGACCTTATCGTTAATTGGGATGAGAGCAAAAGCATTGGTGACATTTTTCTGAAATATGTAAGTATTGTATTTCCTTTTTAAGTTTTCAGATTAAAATATGATCTCATCAAGGACTGGCAAGGAATGTAATTTACCTATTTAAATGTGAGAGGTTTTAAAACTTTGACATGATTGTGTTTATAAAATATATTGGAAATGTTCTTTGTCTTCTGAAACATGCCTTCTATATGCAATTTAACATCTTAATAGCTCAAGATTATTAGAAGAATGCCAATTATCATGCTGTACTATAATTGTTTTAGTATGTATCAAGTTATTTGCTCTTCATAAATGGCCACAGATTGTATTTTCATTTTATATATTATTTAATTTTCATTTTAAGTTCAGGAGTACATGTACAGGTTTACTACATAGGTAAAACTGTGTCATGGGGGTAAATTGTACAGATTGTTTTGTCACCCAGGTGTTAAGCCTAGTACCTATTCGTTATTTTTCCTGTTCCTCTCCTTCCTCCTACCCTCCACCTTCCAAAAGGCCCCAGGTATGTGTTGTTCCCCTCTATGTGTCTATGTCTTATCATTTAGCTCCCACTTATAAGTGAGAATGTGTGGTGTTTGGTTTTCTGTTCCTGTGTTAGCTTGCTAAGGATGATGCCCTCCAGCTCCATCTGTGTTCCTGCAAAGGACATGATCTCACATTTATTTTTTTTTTTAAATGGCTGCATAGCATTCCATAGTGTATATGTACCACATTTTCTTTATCAAGTCTATCATTGATGGGTGCTTAGGTTGACTCCATGTCTTTGCTACTGTGAGTATTGCTGAATTCTACAAGATGTACAAAGAAGTTTTATTTTCTCCCTTCTTAGTTGATAACACTTTTTGCTGTCATGTCTGTTTCTATTTAAAGGCTTCTAATGAACTGCCTCTTACTAGGATAAGAACCACACAACTTAAGTTTTATAATTCATTTCAACAAGATTCTGTGAATAGAATTTATACGTTTCTTTGAATCTCTTTAAATAGGATTTGTAAGTTTCAGTGCCTTGAGTACTGGCATTTATACTTTTATTTTTTGAGGCCTCTAACTTCTTTCCTTACAAAATAATCTCTTAGATGTTTTTTCAGTTTGGTTGAGAATTAAAAATTTACAAATTATTTTCTCATTTTTTGGATACTTTTAATTTTCTCAATCAGCCAACACTTTTCCTTTTCTTGCTTGCATTTTGAGTAATATAACTGATCTTTTAATGGTGGTTTGGATTTTGAATAAATACCATGCTTTTGGAATCTACATAGATCAGCTGTAATTTAATTAATATTTTTTAAACTCATAGACGTTTTCTTTGTCATGTTTGTATCAATACAATAAGCTTTAACATATCTTTTGTTTTTTTCTGGGTGTTTTCATGTTTTAGACTGTGTATACCAATTGATGTATTTTGTTTAGCAATTCTTTACTGAGAAATTTATGAAATAAATTTCTATATTTAATTTGAGAAAAAACTTACTTTAAACTTTGTACCCAATATTTCAGATTGTGACTATTAATTATTTGACTTTAAGTTACATTGTCTCTAAGGGGGTGACAAATGCATAACAAATAATGTTTTCTTCCCTTTTCTTTCCAGTCAAAAGATTTGGTAAAAACCTACCCTCCCTTTGTAAACTTCTTTGAAATGAGCAAGGAAACAATTATTAAATGTGAAAACAGAAACCAAGATTTCATGCTTTTCTCAAGGTAATGTATATTTCTTTCAAATAAAAATTTGAGAATTATTTCTGAAGTAATTCGCCAAAATTATGAAACAATGAAGTAAATTTTAACTTTAGTAAAATGTATCTATTAATATCTGTTAGTTTTAGTTGTACTTGTTGGTGACCATGATGTTTAGCTTTGGAAGGTTTGTTATATTCAGTGTTAGGCACCAGGATGTGGTTGAATGAATAAGAATGTTATATGTGGTCTTTTTTTTTTTTTTTTTTTTTTAAGTTGTGGCCAGGTGCACTGGCCAATGTCAGCCTGTAATCTTAGCACTTTGAGAGACTGATGAGGGAGGATTGCTTGAGGCTAGGAGTTTGAGATCATCCTGAGCAACAAAGTGAGACTCCCATCCCTACAAAAGTTTTAAAAAAGTTTTATGTATTTTAGTTTTCAAAACACCTAATGATTTTCCAGTGAGATTTGTTTTGCTTTTAATGATTTTTTTTCTTATCAGTTCCTTACTTTGTTTATTTAATGGTATTAGCATAATTAATATTATTAAATGTGCTTTTTCTTGTGAATGATGTAGACTTAAGAGAAATTTAAGGTGGGATATATAGGAGTGTGTAGAAGAACTCACTTTTTATGTAAGATGTTAACCACTGGCTGGCCAAGAGGCCATTTCAGGCCCTGGAAAATTATTCAGCCAAGTAATCTACCACAGAGAAATTCCACCTCTTCTCTATTAGTTTGTATCAGGGACACTAATGATAAGGTGTAATCCAGTAAAAGTAGGGCATATAATCTTTGCAGAAAACCTTTTTTGAAATTGTTGAATAAATTTTTTTCAGATAAACCAAGCAAAACCAGAATGTGGACGGCAGAGCCTTGTTGAACTTCTTATCCGACCAGTACAGAGGTTACCCAGTGTTGCATTACTTTTAAATGGTACTTGTCTGATCTGTTTCAAACTACGTCAGATGTTTTAATAGAATTGTTTTTTCCAAAAAAGTTGAATTTCTTCTCATTTTTAGAGTTTCTTAGATTTCAGCATTAAAGTTTATATATGTTTTACTTTATGGATTATCTTAAAAAATAGTCACTGGTGCTACTAAAATTCAGCTTGGCCTGAAATATTTTATTTGTTGATTAGTAGTATATATTTTGTCTTTTCATTTAAAAGTTTTCTTAATATTTCATGGTGTGTCACTAATTCAAAATCATTTTACATCCAAGTACATACAAAATTTGCCCACAAAATCACGAGGAGAAGATAATTTGTATGTCCCAAGTTTTGTAGCCCATTTTGAATTTTAGTAAAGTTCTATATACTTGGCTTTATGCTTACTTTTTTTGACCTTAGATTGTTCAGAGTACTCTTGAAACATACCTGTTTATTCTAGAACGGAACTATAGATATCAGTAGAAGGGAATTTTACAGCAGATAATTTTTATGCATAAATTTTGCCTGTGGTAAAAAATGTGTATATATATTCTGTTATATTTAGCTGGCTAAAGACAGTATCCGTTTTTATTTTATTCTTACGTATGAAAACAAAATTATAGCCTGTAATTCCAGCACTTTGGAAGACTGAGGGTAAACCCGGGAGTTGGAGACCAGCCTGGGCAACATACAGGGACCCAGTCTCTAAAAATAATTAAAAAAAAAAAAGGAGGATAACTAAATTATAAACAGGAAAAAGTCTATAATAAAATATTTAATTCCTAAGCTAAATCTACACTAATATTTATAGCAGACAAGGAGGCAAATTTTGTGACTGTTTAATCTGTTATTTTCTGTAAAAATCTTGGTTAGTATGTGAATTATAGTACTAACTAAAATTTGACCTTTTTTTTGTTTTTTAGAGTTATATAGTTGAGAATTACTGGCTTATAAAAGATTTGTCCACTATTTAAAACTATTCTGATTTACAAATTATAAGGAGAATATATGAACAAACTTCAGGTTTCCAAAACATTGTGGTTTTCTTCTAATTTGCATATCTTCATTATTGTTTAAGTACTTGTAGAAATTCATAAATGTTATAAATAAAATGATTTCTAGGCTTTATTACTATTATTCCACGTGAGAGATTAGGTGGACAGTGGTACTAGGTTAAACCTAGATTTGATAAGAATATGCCAAGGATGGCACAGGGAACACAAATAAACAACCTGGATTAGAAGAGTCAATGTGTTAAGTATAAATCTCTAAAGTAACAAAATCTGTGCTTAAAGATAGCAGATGCTCTCTGTGATGTAGCCATGGGCCCCAGTATGAAACACAAAATACATTTTGATTTCTGAGCTTATTGAGGATCATGTGTTTTCATTTAGCACTATGGAGAAAGTTTGAGGACTTTAGGAATCCCCAAGTATTACTTGAAGGGATTGGAACAGCAGTGTAAGAAAATCAGGATTACATATTCTGAAAATTTAGTCAGTAAAAATGGAAACCTTAACAGATGTGTAATAAGAGAGCTTTTTAGGGAACAGTGCTTAAAACTTTTTTAAAGATTGAATATTATCTTTAAAAATTAGCTATATCAAGATGGACAGCAGTTTAGTCTTAGATGAGAAATCACTGAATTTTTTATGCATGGAAAAACATTGTGTTATTACAGATCTTAAGAAGCATACAGCTGATGAAAATCCAGACAAAAGCACTTTAGAAAAAGCTATTGGATCACTAAAGGAAGTAATGATGTAAGTGCATTATTTTTCAATTTTTGATCGTGCCTTAAGATTTCGAATGGAATTGATAGAAAAAAACTTTGAATCAATAAATAGGAAATATCAATGAAATGTCTAAATTATTTTTCTAATAGTATAGTTACACATTAAAATGAAGTGTTTTAAGAATACATTCATTAATCAAAACATTTATTTCTGAAGGTATTAAACTATTGTGCACAGAGAATAATAGTTTAGAAACTTGAAAATGTTACAAATTCTCTAATAGACATTTTCTTCATATAACTCTAGTCATAGCTTGTTTCTGTCTTCATATTAATGTGGATTGCCCAAATGTAACTTGAGAATGTGACCACAGTGAAATTAAAAGGTTTATAATACTTTTCACATTAATTTTAAACTTTTGTTTTCTACCTAGAGTTCTGTGGAATTGAGTTGGCAGGATTGGTTGGAAATGTATTAAAAGTATAAATTCAATGAAATTGATCTGGGGAGTTTGATCATAAACTTAGGCTGCTTACTGTAGGTCTAACTTGGAAACAGGACTGAACAGAAATGTTAGGAGCAGAGTGGAAAACTCTCTTGCCATTGGCTGTTTCTTTTTCGCCTCAGAGCAGGTACTTTAAGTGGAGTTTACATATCAGTGTATTTAATAGATTTAATTAATTTCTGAGATTCCAGGGTGCTTCTATATGAGAGTTTCTTAAAAGGCTTCCAGAAGGGCTCTTAAGGAGAAACTTCACTAGCTCTAGAGAGGGGATTCAGCAGAGACCTGTCTCTCATTCTCTTATTTGAGACAATAATGCTCAAATTAGTTATTACCAGCTTTTGTTGTTGCTGAAAGGGTTATGTAAACAGGTGTCCCGAGACTCCCTCAGATACCAAAATCTGCAGGTGCTCAAGTCCCCTACAATCAGCATCTGCAGATATGGAGGGCCAAGTGTATATACTTTTTTTGTTTTGTTTTCTTTTTCGCTTATGTATTTTGTACGTTCACCAGCCAGCCATCATGCTTTTGATTTTTTTTCCCCTGGGACCAGGATAACGGTATTGAGACTATTATGATGACAATTCTCTGTAATTTTTCAACACCTTATGGTTTAAAATACTCTGACACACATTATTTACCTTGATCTTTTCAACATGAAGTAGGCAGTCATTGTTTTCATATTTTTATAAAAGAAACTGAGATGTTGTTACCTGCTCAATTTATCTGTTTGGAGTGTAGAATATTCTACAAGTGGCTATGCTATTTGTTATTTATGTATAATATATTTTGGTAAGCAAAGATTATAAAATAAGTAAGGAAAAGTAGCAAATGATTAGTCATTTGACCTGTTGCCTTCTTTAGAATAGTGTCAAGCTGGCTGCTGGAGGGATAATGGGCTGAATCAGTAAGACATTATTTAAGTTTCTTTTTTTTTTTGAGACGGAGTCTCGCTCTGCCGCCCAGGGTGGAGTGCAGTGGCTGGATCTCAGCTCACTGCAAGCTCCGCCTCCCGGGTTCATGCCATTCTCCTGCCTCAGACTCCCGAGTAGCTGGGACTACAGGCGCCCACCACCTCGCCCAGCTAGTTTTTTTTTTGTATTTTAGTAGAGACGGGGTTTCACCATGTTAGCCAGGATGGTCTCGATCTCCTGACCTCGTGATCCGCCCGTCTCGGCCTCCCAAAGTGCTGGGATTACAGGCTTGAGCCACCGCGCCCGGCCTATTTAAGTTTCTTGAGAACTTCTATTTTTAGTATATCCTTACCCTAAGTGCTTTGCTCATAGATTTTCAATAAATGTTACATTATAGGAGCTAATATTTTAATGTCGAATTGTGATGCTGATTTAGAAGCCTTATAGAAATTTACCAGATCTAAATTCTCAAGATTCTTGAACATTTAGCCTAGAGATTTAATGCTTATTATGGTTGATTAACACCACCGTAACCTGTCAGATGCAGGAAATAATGACACAGCACCAATTCACTAGTCCTTGCCATTTAAGCAAACTAAAAAAACCTCCTAAAATTGAATTCTAGCAACATCAGTTATACATGCTTAGATTTTCAGTATTAATTTGTTATAGATATATGTTTTTAGTTACTTCAAATATGGCTTTTTTCTTAAACTACGCATATTTAAAATATAGTTTGATTAATTTCAGCACACATATGCTCCCATGAAACCGTCACTATAATCAAGATGAGGAACATTTCCATCACCCCCAACATTTACTCATGTGCCTTGGTAATCTCTTTTTCTGGCCCATCCTGTTTTACCCTTCCCAAGGCAACCGTCTATCACGAATTTAGGAATGCCCCAGATGCTTACTGCGGGTTAGGTTGCAGACTGTGACAATAAAGGAAATATCCCAGTAAAGCAAGTCGTGTAAATTTTTTCATTTCTCAGGGCATATAGAAGTTATGTTTACACTATACTATAGCCTGGAATTGTGCAGTAGCATTATGTTTAAAAATTAATGTACATACCTTAATGAAAATTATTGTTAAAATGCCAACAGGCAGGGAGCGGTGGCTCATGCCTGTAATCCCAACACTTTGGGAGGCTGAGGCGGGTGGATCATGAGGTCAGGAGTTCGAGACCAGCCTGGCCAAGATGGTGAAATCTTGTCTCTTCTAAAAATACAAAAATTAGCCAGGCGCGGTGGTGGGTGTCTGTAATCCCAGCTACTTGGGAGGCTGAGGCAGGAGAATCGCTTGAACCCAGGAGGTGGTGGTTGCAGTGAGCTGAGATTGCGCCATTGCACTCTAGCCTGGATGACAGAGCAAGACTCTATCTCAAAAAAAAAAAAGAAAAAAGAAAATGCTAACAATTATCTGAGCCTTCAGGAAGTTACAGTCTTTTGCTAGTGGGGGATCTTGCCTTGATGTTGATGACTACTTACCAGGGTGGTGGTTGCTGAAGGCTGGGATGGCTGTGGTAATTGTTTCTCTCTCTCTCTCTTTTTTGTTTTGTTTTGTTTTGAGACAGGGTCTCACTCTGGTCGCCCAGGCTGGAATGCAGTGGCCAGTCTCAACTCACTGCAGCCTCCACCTCCTCCCACCTCAGCCTCTTGAGTAGCCGGGATTATAGGTGTGCACCACCACACCCAGCTAATTTTTATGCTTTTTGTAGAGATGGGGTTTTGCCATGTAGCCCAGGCTGGTCACAGACTCCTGAACTCAAACTATCTGCTCACCTCAACCTCCCAAAGTATTGGGATTACAGGCATGATCCACCACACCTGGCCGGCACTTTCTTTCTTTTTTTTTTTTGTTTGTTTGTTTTTTTTTTGAGACAGAGTCTCGCTCTGTCGCCCAGGCTGGAGTGCAGTGGCCAGATCTCAGCTCACTGCAAGCTCTGCCTCCCGGGTTTACGCCATTCTCCTGCCTCAGCCTCCCGAGTAGCTGGGACTACAGGCGCCTGCCACCTCACCCGGCTAGTTTTTTGTATTTTTTAGTAGAGACGGGGTTTCTCCAGCTTAGCCAGGATGGTCTCGATCTCCTGACCTTGTGATCCGCCCGTCTCGGCCTCCCAAAGTGCTGGGATTACAGGCTTGAGCCACCGCGCCCGCTGGCCGGCACTTTCTTAAAATAAGACAGCAGTGAAGTTGGCCATATCAATTGACTTTTCCTTTCGTGAACGATTTCTCTGTAGCATGCAGTGCTGTTGCACAGAATTTAACCCATATTAAACTGCAAAGTTGGAGTCAGTTCTCTTAGATTTTGACACCATGTTATCAACTAAGTAGTATTCTAAATCCTTTCTTGTCATTTCAACAATGTTCACAGGATCTTCACCAGGAGTAGATTCCATCTCAAGAAACCACTTTCTTTGCTTATATGTAAGAAGCAGCTCTTTTATCTGTTCAGGTTTGTTTATGAGATTGCAGCAATTCAGTCCCATCTTTAGCCTCTACTTCTAATTGTAGTCCACTTGCTGTTTCTGCCACATCTGCAATTCCTTCTGCAACTGAAATCTTGAACCCCTCAAAGTCATCCGTAAGGATTAGAATCAACTCTTCCAAACTATTAATGTCGATATTTTGGCCTCTCACTATTGACAAATGTTCTTTTTTTTTTCCTTCGTTTTTATTTGTACCTCCTTTTTGGCTGAGCTCTGGCTTTTGGTTTTGTCTCCCTCACCTCTCTGCTGCTGACCACTGTAGGCTCTCTGAACCTTGACAGTTACTTCCCTTGAGGTCCCTACCCATGCCTCCTGTCTCTCGCGCTCAGTTTTACCTGCCCGACGTAAGGTCTTAAATGGCAACCCAGATGGCGAATGCTTTCCAGTAGGTTTTCTTTTTCTTTCTGTTTTTTTCTCAGTTCAAGTTTAATAGAAACTGCAAAAGATCAATTGGCTTATGCCCTCTAATGATACCGCATGCAAACCAGTGGCCTGCCCCACAACACAGCTCATGCCATTCCTACCAAGGGAAGAAATGCCGGCCTCTGTAACCCCTGTAGGAAAGGCCTGCTTTGTAACACACCACATCTCAGCTGAATCTAAAGTCTAGTGTTTTACTTATGAAAAGAAAATAGAAGAGAGGTTTTGTTGTGGCTGTCCACTGCAGCCTGGCACTAAAATGTCCCAGTGCTCACTTCTACTTGGAAAAATATTCTTTGCTCGTTTGGATATCATCCAGTAGGTTTTCAATTGACTTAGTGATTCTTGTGACTCTTCTGATGGATCTGTTCTATCTGTGGCTTTAGCCTTATGAAATGTGTTTCTTAAGACTTGAAAATTGAAATTACTCCTTGATTCATGGGCTGCAGAATTGGATGTTGAGTTGACAGGCATGAAAACAAAATCTCCTTGTACATCTCCATCAGAGCTCTTGGATGACTAGGTATATTGTCAATAAGCAGTAATCTTTTGAAAGGAATATTTATTTCTGAGCAGTAGGTCTCAAGAGTGGGCTTAAAAGATTTAGTAGGGCAGGGTGCAGTGGCTCATGCCAGTAATCCTAGCACTTTAGGAGGCCAAGGTGGGCAGATCATTTGAGGCCAGGAGTTTTAGACCAGCCTAACCAACATGGCAAAACGCCGTCTGTACTAAAAGTACAAAAATTAGCTGGGTGTGATGATGCACGCCTGTAATCCCAGCTACTCAGTGGCTGACGTACGAGAATTGCTTGAATCCAGTAGCTGGATTTTGCGGTGAACCGATTGTGCCACTGCACTCCAGCCTGGATGACAGAACAAGACTCTTGTCTCAAAAAGAAAGAAAAGACAATTTAGTAAACCATGGTGATGTGCTGTCATCCATGCTTTGTTGTTTCATTTATAGAGCACAGACAGTCAATTTAGCATAATTCATAGGGCCCTAGTATTTTCAGAATGGTCAATGATCATTGGCTTCAACATAGTCAGTCACCAGCTGCATTAGCCCCTAACAAAAGAGTCAGCCTGTCCTGTGAAGCTCTGAAACCAGGCATTGACTTCTCTCTAGCTGTGAAAGTCCTAGAAAGCACCTTCTACTGGAAGGCTGTTTTGTCTACACTGAAAATCTGTTGTTTAGTATAGCCACCTTCTTCAATTATCTTAGCTAGATTTTCTGGATAACTTGCTGTAGCTTCTCCATTAGCACTTGCTGCTTCACCTTGTACTTTTATGTTACAGAAATAGCTTCTTAAACTTCCATGAACCAACTCTGCTAACTTCAAACTTTTCTTCTGCAACTTTCTTACCTCCCACAGCTTTTGCAGAATTGAAGAGAGTTAAAAACTTGTTCTGAATTAGATAGGGGCTTGTTCTGGATTGTTAAGGCTGGTCTGGTCTTCTGTCTGGACCACTCAAACATTCTCCATATCAGTAATAAGGTTGTTTTACTTATTATTCGTGTCACTGGAGTAACATTTTTCATTTTTCTTCAAGAACTTTTCTTTTGCATTCACAGTTTGGCTGTTTGGTGCAAGAGGCTTAGCTTTAGGACTATCTCTGTTTTCATCTTGCCTCTTACTAAACTCAACCATTTCTAGCTTTTGATTTGAAGTGAGAAATGTGTGACTCCTCCTTTCACTTAAATAGTTAGAGGACATTGTAGGGTTGGTTATTACTTTCAATATTGTTGTATCTCAGGGAATGGAGAAGCAAGAGGAGAGAGAGGTGATGGGAATGGCTAGTTGGTGGAGCACTCAGAACACACACACATTTATCAGTTAGGTTTGATGTCTCATCAGCTTATTAGACTATGGCTATTCTAAGTTTTCATCATCTAGTTACGGTTTTGAATTCTTCTCTAAAAACACTGATAATCATGAAAATGATTCTATCTAACAAGTGCCCTTAAGTCAAGTTTCTGATAACTTTAAGATCAATGGACTTGATAAAAATTTCCAAAACTCTAATTTAAAAAATTGTTGGATTCATGAAACGAGATCAAGCAGAACAAAATGAATTACATAAGATTGAATAACTGATGAAGATAATGTTTTAATGACTTTGGTTCTTTATGCAAATGTTTTGTTTTCCAGACTTAAAATCTTCTCTCTCAAGCTATCTATAATTTACAACAGTTTGATAAAGTATGCTTTTATAAATATAGATAGAACATTTTTTTCTATTTGATTCCTCCACAATTTGAAAACTTTCTGAGCATTCTTTTAGCAATATAGTTATTTACCTAAGTCTAATAGAAATCTGCTCTCTCTTTATACTAGGAAACAATTGAAAACATAGGTTATATTACCAAGGCTTTGACTGAAATGTCATATTTGACAATATGCATAAAATGCCTGCCTTCAAAGGTTCCTAGCCTTACAGTGAGTAAATTAAAAACTGTCACTTCTTGGCAGACCCAGGAACCTTAAGACTGTAAGTAAAATATAAAGTCTGCCTTGGTTTGGTATCCTAGCCTCAAGAGGTTTTAAAAATCTGAGATTTATATGTGATCACTGTAGAAAAAAAGTTATATTTCTAATAAAAAGCTGTAATATACCTTTTAGATTGTCACTCTGTTGGTTGTTTTTGAGTTCTTGTTATCTACCTATAGACTAGATCCTAAATTCTTCCGGGTTTCTCCAATCCAATTGTCTTCCATAATATTGCTAAAAATGGGAACTGTACTGTTTCTAAAGCCCTATCAATGGAAACTAGATAAATTTTAAGAAACAAGTCTTGTGCCTGATGTATGGGCCACATAAAAAGTTCACCAAAATATCTTATGCTTTAATCAGAGACATTCAAACTGCAAACCAGGACAAGAAGTTGACATTTTTTTAATGCTGTAGACAGCCTTTCCCAAGACAATGGAGCAAGACTTCATATGATGACACTCCTACCCCTCTTGATGCCTGTCTTTTTGGCTTGACAAAATAATACTGTAATTAAATTTCACAATCAGTAACTGCTATAAGTAACTTGACAAAACCTGCCCTAAGAAATCCTTTTATTCCACTAAGTAACTTTAGCAATATCTATAACACAACTGTTTGTTCAAAATGTACTGGTGGTCCCTTCTGTAGAGTTGGCATTCTTTGCTTTAATTCAACCCAGTTCTAAAATACTACTCAATGGCAACAATTAGTCTTATCCAGTACCCACAACGGTCTTTTGATTTGTTTAGTTAGTTGCCATCAGGCTTGTGTTCTGTTTCAAAATGATTGTACAAACTAAATTTATTATATTAATTATTTTTTGTTATGATTTTTAAGCCTTGTTTTTATTACTTGTCTAATCTTTGTAAAGCCAACTCTCCCAACAGGTTAATGTTAGCTTAACACTTTGAGATGGCTGCTAATACCTATGGAACTAACAAGATGGAGCTCAGTGCTAGACTTCAGGCAAACCTGCCCTGAGAAAATTTTCCCTTCTGTCCTTTTTGATACTCAAATGTGGCCCAGCTCCCTGACATAGACCCTCTATATCTTCCCCACAATGTGGGATAGAGACAACTGGGACAGGTTTGTCCAGGCCCTGAGGGACAATTAAGCCTAACTTCAAGATGATTGATTAGCTTTGCTTTCAGAGAATGATCTTGATCAAAGGGGGAAATGTGAGCATTGATTATACAAAATTGGATCATTCTTGTTATACCCAATTAAATCAGAGTTGAGAGACAGAGGGGAAAAACACTCCGGGCGCATGGCACCTGTTCTAATAATTAAATTTTCCACAAGCCCAGCGGCTTAAAATGGCCTGCTATAATCCTACTCTCAGTTTTACCTAATAGTTGCAGAAGCAACCTGCCATGACTCTGTGACTAGTTTTACTCACTACTGTCATTCAACACTCAGCTTGCCAGTTCCCCAAAACTTTACTAGTGTCAGTGAACTTTCTTTAAAACCAATACATAATCACATTTCTCTTTCTAATAAAACTCCCAACCTTCTCTTTATTATTAGAACAGACTTGATTATTTGAAGACCATCTGGTCAGTATGTATGCCCTGAAGTATAATTCTTGCTTCCCCGATAAAAAGTAAAATTAGAAATTTATATTTTATTTTTGACTTTGACATTATTGCTATCTTCAGTTTTACTAAGCTTTTCTTTTGTAGTGTTTAATTTGCTGTTATTCTCATCCAGTGTACTTTTCATCTAAAACATTGTAGCTTCCATCTCTATATGACTGATTTGGGTCATCAGAAGTGATGACCACTGCTTCCTTTTTCTTTTAAGTCTTACATGCTTTCCTTTTGTACTTTCCTACTTCTGCCAAAGTGTTGCCACCTTATATATCACGTACATATGAATTGCAAGAAAATCTTGAAGAACAGTTCATGTGCAGAACAGTTACAGATACAATCAAATCTCACCAAAAATTCACTTGTGTTAAATGCAGAATTTTGTTGTTACGAGGCTAATGAAAAATGATACTTTTATTTGGTCAATAAATAAGATCTTTTAAAATATCTTTCATGTTTTGCTTAAAATGTTCAATCCTCCTTGCAGTTTTCTGAATTTATGACATGAGTATAATAACTTTAAATTGTTTACTAATTCACTCATCTCTGTTTCAGGTGTTTTTTTTCTCATTAGTCTTATTTTCCTGTTTGTGCATACCTGGTATTATTTTATTGGATTCTAGACATTATCAGTTTTACTTTTCTGAGAGCTAGATGTTTTTATATTCTTAAAAATGTTTTTTAGTTTCTTCTGGCATGTAGTTAAGTAGCTTGCAAACAGTTTGATTTTCATGTTTTGCTCTTAAACTTTGTTAGGCAGAATCAGAACAGTATTTAGTCTAGGGTTAATTTTCCCCACTATTGAGGAAAGACCTTTCTTAGTACTCTACCCTGATGTCACATTAATCTTGAAGTTTTCCACTCTGATTGATGTCACCATTCCATGCCATATGAGCACTGAGCACTGTTACCTCTAATTTTTAAACATGTCTTCCCTAACCTCGGATAGTTTTCTTACACACATGCAGTGATCATGTTGAGAACTGTGTACACAAGGAAGCCTTCCGAAAACAGAGGGAGTTCTCTCTGTGCAGCAGTTTTCCAGTAATTTGCCCTTCAAACTAGGCATCTGATCACACTGGACACCCACATTTGTTTCTTTCTCTTAGGGATATAGCTAGGCACTATCTGTGCTTTCTTTGCTTTCTCTAGGCTATAAGCCAGGACAGTTGTAGGGCTTGTCTTGTTTCTGTTTCACAGAAATGGATGTTAAGTGTCTTGAGAACCCTTGTTTCTTTATATTTTGACTGATTTTTTTAGTTGTTTCAGGCAGAAAAGTAAGTTCATTCCCTGTTCTATCTTGTCTGGAGCAGTAGCCTTAGTTTTTGTTTCAGTGAAATGATTAGCCTATGACGTGGGAAGACTTCCATAAAACCTTATTTGAACTTATACTGAGAACTTCAAAATTTTATTAGTCTTAATTTTGTACAGGTTTAATGTGTTTTATAAAGTGCATAGGCTGTATAGTAAAGAATATAGAAAGGAATAATAGTAAAACATACCTTTCTGAAGGAGTCTGTGGAAGTTTTTTGGTTTTTGTTTTTTTTTTGAGATGGAGTTTCACTCTTGTTGCCTAGGCTGGAGTGGAATGGTACGATCTTGACTCACTGCAACCTCCGCCTCCTGGGTTCAAGTGATTGTCCTGCCTCAGCCGCCGAGTAGCTGGGATTATAGGTGCCTGCCACCATACCCAGCTAATTTTTATATTTTTTAGTAGAGACAGAGTTTCACCATGTTGGTCAGGCTGGTCTCGAACTCCTGACCTCAGTGATCCACTCCTCTTGGCCTCCCAAAGGGCTGGGATTATGGGTGCAAGCCACCGCACCTGGCTGGAAGTTGTTTGTTTGTTTGTTTTCCTCATCCTGGGCTCCATAGGCATGGAAACTTTTTTAATGTAATGGGATACTTTTAAGGAATATTTTAACTGATTCACTTACCAAAATTAAGACATTCACATCAAACACAACTTGTGACATAAGTTGTGTTTGTTGCAGTTTTCATGTTCTATTTTAACAGTTTTAAAATCACTTTTCAGGCATATTAATGAGGATAAGAGAAAACAGAAGCTCAAAAGCAAATTTTGATGTTGTTTATGAAGTAGATGGATGTCCAGTAAGTATTCTTAGCAATAATTACTTTATTTTTTCCTTCTTGTTAATGAGGTTTCTGTGGTTTCAATATAAATAATATCTTGGCACTACTTTCTTTTAAATTACAACTTCTTAAAAATTACTTGATACCAAGTGATCTCTTTTGTTAATATTTTCAACCTATACAGGCTAATCTTTTATCTTCTCACCGAAGCTTAATACAACGGGTTGAAACTATTTCTCTAGGTGAGCACCCCTGTGACAGAGGAGAACAAGTGACTCTCTTCCTCTTCAGTGATTGCCTAGAGGTAAAGATACACTTCATATAGTATAATAACACTGCCGATTTTTGTAACTTCCCTGAATATTTAAAACCAAGCTTTAATTGAAGTATAATGTAGAATTTTAAAGTAAACTCAAATAATCATTTTTTTAAAAATTGAGGACAATTGATGATTTAATACTGTTAATAAAATGCCTTTAGAAGAAGGTCTAATATTTTAAGAAGTATAAACTTTCATTACTTCAAATCTAAGTTAAAAATGAAAATTTATTTCGCATGCAATAAATGCTTAGGTGCAAGAGATCTGATAAGCTTCTTGTTTTCTATGTTTTACTTATTCAAAGCATTTATAGAAATAATTCTGAGTTTTTTGAAATTTACGAATTTTTTTTTCAATAATGATGCGATTGTATTTTGTTGAAGAGAGAGAGAGCTTGATAATTTACTATTATGAATTCTTTATGATTCCTCGATTCTTCTTAAATCAGCAGGTTTTAGAGTGAATGAGGGGATCAGATGGGGTATAATGAATCTAATTCTAAAATTCTGACTTATTCAAGGTAGATTTTCTTTTTGTATTACCCCTGCAAGGAAATTGAATTATGTGTGTGTGTTTTAACTTGTTCATCCCTCTAATACGTATTTTAAACAACAGTAGTGAGGGATAAAAGAAGTGTGGTTTCCCTTCATCTCAGAAGAGAAAATGTTCATTTTGATTAAACAGACATTAATAAGGAGACTCCTGACTTTTCTGTCACTGGAAACTTTCTGTTACCTTCATCAAAATGATTAAAGAGTTTCCTTTTTCTTTTCTCTCCTCTCCTCTCCTTTCTTTTCTTTTTTTTTTTTTTTTTCCTCTCTCTCTCTTTTTTTTAGACAGAGTCTTACTGTCATTGCCCAGCTTGGAGTGCAGTGGCAAGATCACAGCTGACTGCAGCCTTGACTTCCTGGGCTCTGGTGATTTTCTTATCCCAACATCCCAAGTAGCTGGGACTATAGACACCACCACCACACCAGTCTAATTAGTTTTAGTAGAGACTGGTTTTGCCATGTTGCCTAGGCTGGTCTCGAAATCCCGGACTCAAACAATTTACCTACCTCAGCCTCCCAAAGTGTTGAGATTACCATTGGGATTACAGGCATGAGTTACTGCCCCTGCCTCCTTTTTCTTTAAAGTCTTATATGCTTTCCTTTTGTCCTTTCCTACTTCTATCAAAGTGTTGCCTTCTTATATATCACATACATTATTATTTATACTATAAAATACAAGGGAATCTTAAAGAACAGTTCATGTGCAGAACAGTTACAAGTACAATAAAATCTCACCAAAAATTCACTTATGTTAAATGCAGAGTTTTGTCGTTATGAGGCTAAATGAAAAATACTTTTTTTTGGTCAATTATGTTACAAAAAGCACAAAAGTAAAGACAGTCAAACTACTATACACAATTGACTATCTCCTGAAGTGAGAAAGTCAAAATAATCATGAGGCAGATAATTCTCAAATACCTGTTTCCCTCATAAAAAGGACTTTAGCCTGCCCTGGTTGAGAACAGATGCTCGGTGGAATCAATTTTCAATTATATTTTATCTGGATTTGCATCATCATGGGGTTTTACTGTATATAGTTTCTCTATACGTTGTTTGCTTCTATTAAAGCTTTTATAGGTTTTTCCTGTTGGAGTTCCTAAGTCAGCTTGCTCTATTCATCTAATAGGTTAGGTTATCTTTATTTCTTTGCTGATCCATTCTGGTTTTCATCCCTTATTCCTAAGAGCTATGACTTACTTTAAATTTTTGATCTTATATCCCCTCCAAATTCCTTGAAGTCTTCTGTAATTGGTTCATTAACTTGCCATTCACTTTACTTTCTGGTATTGGTCATCTTCTGTAGCTCTCAAGTCCCTGGCTTCTCATTTTCCCTACCTTCTTGAATCTGTTGATTTTTTTGTTCTATCTCTTGTAGCCTCCCTGTCTTAGAATCACTTCAACAAAAACTGCTTTATTTATAACATTAAATTTGGACTTCAGAGTTCATAATAAATAAAAATAAAATAAAAACATAATCTTAAATAAACTGTTGTTCTTTAGCTTGTTTGTTTAGGAAAAATAAAACTCTAGTGAATTGGGAATGGAAATTATGGTACATTCTTAACCTGATAAAAACCTGTAACCATCATTGTATTTAATAAGTGTTAGAAACATTCAAAATGGATAACATCTATTTTTTCTTAATGACAGATTATGTTATACTGCAACTAATTTTGGATTTAAGGATATATTTAACTTTTAAATGTTTTATCTGTACTTTAAGGTTTTTTTTTTTTTAACTCTGATGTACTAGCATTTGTCATCAAATTAACACTTATTGTTTTTCCTTTTTAAAAATTAAGCTTAAAATCACTTAATTGTTTTGCTTAGCCAACTATTCCTCTTCTCCTGAATTCTAGGACTTTTATTTAAGATTCTGTCATTCTTTGATTCTATCTCTTCTCAACATGCTTCTAGTTTTTTCATACCTCTGGGACCTTTTGCAAAATATCCCTTGGCCTGTTTTCCTGATGTTTGAACTCCTCTTATATAAACATGAGCATTTCTGCTGTACAATTACATGTCTGACTTTTGTTACATAGTAACTCTGCTTATAACAACTTTGTAATGAATAATCACTAAATGAGTTATAATAGATTTATGTGATTAGTGCTATTTTATTTTTTAAGTATTTGGTCCTTATTTTTCTTCATTTTATTGACTGATACTTTTTTATTTTCTATAATCAGATAGCAAGAAAACGGCACAAGGTTATTGGCACTTTTAGGAGTCCTCATGGCCAAACCCGACCCCCAGCTTCTCTTAAGCATATTCACCTAATGCCCCTTTCTCAGATTAAGAAGGTATTGGACATAAGAGAGACAGAAGGTATGCTGGTTGGATACATTCTTGGTTATATAAAAGTAGTTTATATTCATTGTAGGTTTGATTTATTCCATTTTGGCTTTTTTTAATTGGTAAATTATCTTTCAATATAGTTGGTCAGACTGCTAAAGTAATTGTTCTTGCACCTCTATCCCAAATCCATCTCTAGGAACAGAACTGACTTTTTATTTTCTCAAATGAAAGTACTATCTCAACTTATAGGATACTCTCATCTGTTAAAGGTCAAAGAGCTTTTAAATGGCTATGTATTAAAATAGCACCCTAGCCTAGCCTATTCCCACACCAAAATTTATTTTTTTGTTTCCTTCAGAATACAGAATAACCAATCTATTACCTGTACCCCCTATCTTAACACTTTCACTGTTGCCAACAGCTGCATTTTTAGGGCTAGGTTTAAGGTACGAATCAGGAATAGATGTGAGTGCAATAAATAAACCCAGAGTAACTGGTACACTTGATAGGGAGTCATATGTGTATTAAGGAATGGTTTACTCTAAACTTTGGTAGTGTTACAGAGCAGGTTCTGTGAAGGCCTGAAATTGCTGAAAATTTATAACTACCTACAACAGTGTCATCTATTTAATTGACACCCAGTGGTGTATGTGCATGGCCATATTTTGGATGTTAGGCATATGGTTTTATAATGTTTAGCTCTTTCCATTACTGATTCCTCTAATAATGAAAGGTTTCGTTTCATGAGAAATTATTCTTTTTTTTTTTTTCTTTATAAGAAATGATTCTTTCTTTGTTTTTTTGTGGGGGTTTTTTGTTTGTTTGTTTTTTGAGATGAAGTCTTACTCTGTCACCCAAGCTGGAGTGCAGTGGCGTGAACTTGGTTCACTGCAGCCCCTGCCAGGATTCTCCTGCCTCAGCCTCCTGAATAGCTGGGATTACAGGCGTGTGTCGTCATGCCTGGCTAATTTTTTTGTAATTTTAGTAGAGACGGGGTTTCACCATGTTGGCCAGGCTGGTCTTAAACTCCTGACCTCAAGTGATCCGCCCACTTCGGCCTCACAAAGTGCTGGGATTACAGGCATGAACCACTGCGCCCAGCCAAGAAATGATTCTTAAAGAAAACTTGAACAGCAACTTACTGCTCTTTTCACTTAGTTGACAAATTCTGGATTTATTAAAGATTACATAATATAGTTGTCCCTTGGTATCCATGGGGGATAGTTCCTGTACCTACCTTGGTTACCAAAATCTGGGATGCTCAAGTCCTGGATGTAAAATTGCATAGTGTTTGCATGTAACCTATACACATCTTCCCATATACTGTAAGTCATTTCTAGGTTACTTATAGTACCTAATGTAAATGCTGAGTAAACAGTTGTTATACTATATTCTTTAGGGAATGATGACAAGAATAAAAAGTCTGTACATGTTTAATACAGATACAATCTATTTTCTACTATTTTTTCCACTATTTTCGGTCAGCAGTTGATTGAATCCACAGATGCAGACCCACAGATGTGGAAGGCTGACTCTATAAATCTTCACTTTTGGATTTTAATTATGGCAGACTTTGTTTAAAATAGGTTGTATTTTAGCATCTTGGTCGTGCACCTTTTGTAACACTTTTAATATTTTTATAGAAAATATTAAATGATGTGGAAAATACTGTTTAATTAATGTCATTAACTTATCATTATCATTAGTTCCTTACATGGTATACTATATTGTCTTTTTAGTACTTCAACTTAATATGGTGATGTTCTTTGTCTTATTAAAAATAGAGAGGACGAGGAAAGTGGAGAAGAGATAGTTCATTTCATTGGAATTTCATTGCTCTGAGGGAACTAAACTTGCATATATCTGTCATTTTCCAAGGAGTGACACTTAATGTTTATGGTTATTCTGGAACCCTAGATTGCCATAATGCTTTTGCCTTGCTTGTGAGGCCACCAACAGAGCAGGCAAATGTGCTACTCAGTTTCCAGATGACATCAGATGAACTTCCAAAAGAAAACTGGCTAAAGATGCTGTGTCGACATGTAGCCAACACCATTTGTAAAGCAGATGCTGTAAGTTCTTAAAACAGTATTATAATGAAAGTTTCAATTTCATGACAGTGCACTCAGACTAAACATGTACATTTTTAATGACTTATTTATTATGAATGGAGAGTTTTAGTTTTGTGTATATTAAAAACACTGACTTAATAAGTTGTTTTAGAAAATATTTTATAGGCCGGGCGCGGTGGCTCAAGCCTGTAATCCCAGCACTTTGGGAGGCCGAGACGGGCAGATCACGAGGTCAGGAGATCGAGACCATCCTGGTTAACACGGTGAAACCCCGTCTCTACTAAAAAATACAAAAAACTAGCCGGGCGAGGTGGCGGGCGCCTGTAGTCCCAGCTACTCGGGAGACTGAGGCAGGAGAATGGCGTAAACCCGAGAGGCGGAGCTTGCATTGAGCTGAGATCCGGCCACTGCACTCCAGCCTGGGCGACAGAACGAGACTCCGTCTCCAAAAAAAAAAAGAAAATATTTTATGTAGTGTAGGTACAGAAAACATTGTTTGAGTTTTTGACTTACATAAGGTAGGCCTTCATAGTGTCACAGCTCCTGTGGCTCTGATTCGGTGAAGATTTTGGGACTTCTTGTAATGTACCCTGTGATTTTTCATTGGTACTCTTAGACATGGCTAAAAATTAAAGACTATTTTGATTTTTGTTTGTTTGTTTTTTGGAGACAGTCTCACTCTTGCTTAGGCTGGAGTGTGTAGTGGCATGATCTCGGCTCACTGCACCCTCTGCCTCCTGGATTCAAGTGATTCTCCTGCCTTAGCCTTCTGAGTAGCTGGGACTACAGGTGCACGCCTCCACGCCCTGCTAATTTTTTGTATTTTAGTAGAGATGGGGTTTCACTGTGTTGCCCAGGCTGGTCTTGAACTCCTGAGCTCAGGCAGTCTGCCCACCTTGGCCTCCCAAAGTGCTGGGATTACAGGCGTGAGCCACCGTGTCTGGCCAAAAAAAAAGTCTTATTGAAAGCAATAGATAGCTAATAACATGTTGCCAATCTATTTTTCTCACGTGAACCTCTTAAAATCAAATGCTATCATAAATATGTAATTATCATTATACTATACAGATTGAAAATAGATGAGAGAATCAAAATATTGAAGTTAAATGACTTGCCTGAAATCAGGTATCCCTGGATGAAATCTAGGTCCCTAAAAGATAATTTGGCTTCTTCTTTATATATGAGAGAGACATGTGATAGACAGATATAGACCTATTACTCTTTGCACAAATGACATAGATTGAAAGGAATGTGCTGATACAATAGATGACCCTTTTCAGTACAATAGTACTGTAACTGAGATTGCATTGGCTGTTTCTGTGGGAATGAAACATGTAATCACAGTTAAGTGTGAAACCTTGGAAGACATTAAGGTATAATGTGGTTTATAAAGTAAGTATTCATTGATGAAAACCTCCTTCCAAAGTGTTTAGAACAATTATTAGACTTCGTGTGTGTGTGTTTTTTTAGATTTCTATGCACCAAGAATATGTTCTTATAAATAAAAAATTGTTGCACAAAAGATTCAGGGGGAAATACAATGCTAGAACATACAATAGAATGCTAGCTAGAAAAATGATGGAGACCACTTTTGTTATAAATCTTTCAAAACTGCTCATTGTAAGATTTGTTTTGTAGGTATCCATCCATTTTTTCTAGGTATCCGTATATAAATGGTTTTCTTTACCTGTAGTAATTCCTTATTGGAGAAATTACTCCTGCTCTTATCAGAATGTCAGACTAGATAGCTTATAGAGTCATTTCCAAACTTATAACCCTAATACTGAAATGTAACATTAACAGAAATTTTTTCTTATAATATATCTGTTGAATTACTAGCCACATGATAGCTAATAATACTAGAACTGAAATATAAATAACATGGAAGAAATTCGTAAGTAAAATTAGCCACAAGATGGCAGCAGACGTTTAACTATGTTCTGACTTATCCTTGCACCACAAAATTCTTTCAGTCTATTGAAATTTTGTTCTTAAGAAATACATTTGTAAATTCAGATACTCGGTGACTTCAGTTGAGCCCTTTCCTGCGTTTAAAATTCTACATATAATAAATTTTTATAAAGCCTGAGAATTTTCCATGTGAAGATGTGTATGTGTGTGTATACGTATATATATGTGTGTGTATACATATATATTTTATATTATATATATGATACTTGATTATATGTTTATAATTTCTATGTATATTGTATTAATATTAGTTATATATATAACAATTTTTTATTTATTAAGAACATATTCTTGGTCCATAAGAAATCTAAAAAAACACCACACACACAACAAAAATTCTGATAATTGTTTCTAAACACTTTGCGAAGGAGCGTTTTCATCAATGATAATACTTACTTTATAACCACGTTATACCTATACGGTGTACATATATATACGTATACACACAAGATGTAAATACACACACACACACACACACACACACACACACACAAGATGTAAAAGATAAAAAAGTCTCTGATTCTTTGAATTAGTAGTTTTGTTTTTGGTACCCTGTATATATATATTTTTGGTACCCTAAGTAGTTTGAGCTTTCTTAATTAAAAGAGTAAAATAAGCACAATTATTTTATTCTATACTATTTCGTTTGTCATGTTCACTCATTAATGATGTAAGAGTTAAATTTATCAGGGTGAAAGAAAACTTAGTCTGATACCATTAAGTTTGAATCTAAGGCCAAGAGCATGACTGACTGATTCTTGGTCAAACCATCTTAATAGTTTTTCTCCCCATGGACGTCATGTCCCATATTTTGTCATTTCAGAATCTAAAGATTAAAGTTTAAATCTATTGAAGATCTTTTGTCTCAGAATCCTTATGTATGTATTTTTGGTCTCTTGCCAACATGTAACCTTTAATTGCATGGTCCGTACTCTAACATTCATATATTGCCTAAGATAAGCTGGTAGCTTTGTGGAGGCCATTACAATTTCTAACCTCTAATGTCAGAAGTATACTTTTATTAATAAATAAATTTAAGCAAAGATACCCTTTCCCGAAGTTTGGTTAGTTTAAAAGTAACTTGATAATTAAATGCCATGTGCTACAATTTAGTACTTTTGCTGCTAACTTTATATTTATTTGAAATTTGCAAAACTTATTCTACATCTTGGTCAAATAAATCACCATTGGCTACTTAAGAGTTGCAATCTTCATTCTAAGTTTTTAAACTTGTAAGTAGAATTTCTAACTGCATGAGAACTAGACCAACGAGTGGACATATATTAAAAGTTTGTGCTTGTATGCCAATAATATTTATAATGAAGTTAATATGATTTGTATTTAAAGCTATAATTATTCTTCCATTTATTAGGCATACCTAGTAAAGTTGTTAGTATAAGTGTCTGTTATTGGTACCACTTTAATTTGGCCAAATCAGAAGCTCTAAGCTATAGGCATGATTACAGAGTTTGAGGAAAACACTGAGGCACAGGCTAAAGGGAGGGGACATGTGATAGTAGGTAGGATCTGGGGGTTTGAAGACGAGGGTAAGAGGAGAGCTTAGGCAAAGGAGAGAAGTATCTGATAACTCACAAGTAGACAGGTTAATTGGCTTAAAGTGTCAAATGCTAGAAAATTTCCTGTGAATTAACACCCGAGAATAGGATTTCAAAATCTGTAGCTGAGGCTCAGTTTCTCCTGAAATTAATATTATATATCTCAGTGGGAGAGACTGACTACTACTTTTTAATATTGAACTCAGCAGGTCTGTCTTCAGGTACATGTGAATTTGGAGTTGATTGAAAAACTCCTGCCCTTCCAAAGCTTCTTTAATGCTTGACATACTTTGAATAAGTCATAAAATGTTTTTGGAATTATAGTAAGTATTTATTAAAATGTGTGTTCTCAAGTCCAGCAGAGCTTAAAAGTAAATAAAATAAAATGAGTTTTGGCTAATCAATTTCACTTTTATTTTATTTTATTTTTTCGTACTTGTCCTAGTATGTATTATATTTTAGAATTAGAAATAGACTAAAAGCATAAAGTTTTTTCTCTTCGTTTTTTGTTTTAAAGACAGAATGATAATTATTGAGAAAGAATGAATAACAAATAAACCTAGGACTACTGAAGATAAGTTTCCCCGACTTTGTACTTTTGCCTGTGATTTACCCTATCTACCTTCCTCTGTGCGGAAAGCACTAAAGGAAGTACTTCGTATTTATATCTTAGCAAAAATAATATATTATATTCTAAGCCACTAGGAACTAGCAATATGTTCACCCTTTCAGTCATTCTGAATCCAGAATCTTCTAGAAAGGTAAAAAATCTTGTATCTATCTTCCACTCCCCTAAGTCAGAAGCAGTTTGTTAGTTCATTGAGAGAAAATATGAAGCCACTGGTTTCATTTTTAGTTCATCGGTGGTTATTAATACTTAGTCATAGTTAAGATAACAATGGAAAAAAATGAGAAGCTCCTTTATTAGCATTTGCTAAGGATTTAAATTTCAGGGAACTTCATTATAAAGAGCATTTCAGCAAAATTAAACACACTTGGAGTTTAGTTGCATTACATATGAAAATGGATACATTTTGCATCTAAGTATTCAAAGAGTAAGTTACCAATGTTTAGTTTAATAGTCATGCTATGATTTTTACCATCTATTAAATTGAAAGATAATATTTGCATATAAGAAAAAAAGTTAAATATGCAATAGTATACTGCAGTAAAGTATGTCTCATACCCCTGTCTGGCTAATCTGTCTTTCCAGGGGTATGACTTTTGATACTTTCCAGAAATATAAGCAGAGACATATGTACATTCTTCAGAAATGTATTTCTTTTTCTTTTTTTTTTTTTTTAAAGATAGAGTCTCTGTTACCAAAGCTGGAGTGCAGTGGTGCAATCTTGGCTCACCGCATCCTCTGCCTCCAGGTTCAAGTGATTCTCATGCCTCAGCCTCTTGAGTAGCTGGGATTGCAGATGTGCACGACCGTTCCTGGCTAATTTTTGTATTTTTAGTGGAGACAGCATTTCACCATGTTGGCCAGCCAGGCTGGTCTTGAATTCCTGGCTTCAAGTGATCTGCCCACCTGGGGGCCTATCAAAGTGCTGGGATTACAGGTGTGTGAGCCACCACGCCTGGCCAAAAATGTATTTATTAGATTGATTCCTAAGTAATTTTCTCTTTAGAATGCAGTCATAAATGGATATTTTACCTGTTTCTAAGCTGTTTTGTGAATAGGTGACTCTTTGGTATGTGTGTTATTTTGTAACCAGTCAGTTAATAAATTATCACTGTTTTAAATTATTTTCCAGCTAATTTTATAGATCTTTCAGCTTTCAGTTAAAAAAAAAAGTCATAAGTTTACCAATTGAAAGAAGCATTGATAAGTTACTTTATAGTTTAAAATAAAACATTAACAGAAAACTGTGCTTATTTTGATTTTTAATTGATTTTATTTATAATGACATAATTATACATATATTGGGGTACAGTGTTATGTTTTGTTGCATGTGTACATCGTATAATGACCGAATCAGGGTAATTACCATATCACTTATTTCTTTAAGGAAAATGTATTTAAATGTCAAAACATTGTTTTTCTGAATTGGCCTCTGTATCTTATGGACATAAAAAATTCTATCAAATAGTAGGTTTTCAGTATATATCTGTTGATTGCATGAGATAAAATTGAAATAAAATGGAATGCAGTCAAAGCAGAATTAAATTCATAAAAGTAAGGATACAATTGAGCTTATCCATATATACAGTAGTATAGGAAATGTCATCCCTCTACCATGAGATATAGGAAATCCTAGTAGTGTAAAACCTTTCAGATATGTGTGGCAGAGCTTAAGTCACATTCCTCAGTGCTTTGTTTCTTCCAGATTGACGTAAGGTATCAAATATTCAGTTGTTTTACAAATGATTACCTAGATAATTGTCAAGAACCAACTGAAAACTATTAGAATTTGTAACAGAGCTTAGTAAAGCAGCCAAATAAAATATAAATACATATGTATCAAGAGTTTTCCTTTATGCTGGCAGTAGCCAGTTAGAAAGTGTAGGAAATGAAGGCCTCTTTTCCAATAAAATTTGATATAAAATATCTGTAAAACATGCAAAAAATATATACGCAACTAATTGCTTTAAACTTAAAGCAATATGGATAAAGATAGCATTATATCCATTGTTTTTACAAACCAAATTGTAAAAAAAAAACTGAAGGAGACCATTGAGAGCTAGTGAGGCAAGATATATTCTTTCCTGTTCTGACAATGAGAGTATAGGTTGAAGAAGTATACCCTTTTTCCATCAGGAACTTTTCATATTCTGCTTTTCTACCTCTAGTGTTCTAGTTTACCAACATGTGGTTTAGTATTTTCATATACAAAGACATATAGTTTCATGTATTTCTTTTTTTATCGTGGTAGAATATACATAACATAAAATTTACCGGTTTTAGCCATTTTTAAGTGTATAGTTTATTGGCATTAAGTATATTCAAACTGTTGTGCAATATCACCACCATCTGTTTTTTGAGCTTTTTCATCTTCCTAAACTGGAACTGTGGAGCCATTACACAGTAATTTCCCATTACTGCACTCTAGATGCTCAAAAATAGTGGAATGATTAAATTAATTGTGATATAATCAGAGGAGATTTGTCAGGTCTTCATTAAGAGTAAATCCTTTGAGACAAAAAAATTACAGCTAATTGAAAAACATAAGGTACAAAACTGAATAATATTCCAGTTTTGTTATGAAGAAACATTTTATACATGTAGAAAAATATCTCTAAGAAATATACCAAAGTGTAGATGGTAATTGATTAAGAGAGTTATGGGTAATTCATGTTTTCTAAATTTTTCTTAACTCAAAAAGTAACATTAAATTGAAAAGATACTGACATTTACAAGTACTGTTACCTGATTTGTACAAGATAAGCAACCTAGAGTTATTTAGCAAATCGATCAAGTGGAAAGAGAGGTTCTGTAGCAGGCAGAGGGGATGTGGTTGTTCAAATGACAAAATTAGAGAAGCTTTAGAATAACAAAAGCTGTCTATGTATCAGTGGTGGAGAGCTGAATCAAGCATTATAATTGTAGAGTATAATATTTAACACTTGGCAAAGAGGCTTAACATTTCATTCAAAGTACTTCCATGCATTATTTTGTTTTAGCCTTATGATTACTATGGGTTAGATTCTAGATATGTTCTACATTTTGCAAATGGAAAAAAATTTCAGAAAAAACAACTTTCACAAGGTTATTTTTTCTCTGTCACCACAGAATGATAGTGCTGGAAAATAGTCTTTATAGTGACAAGGTAACAAGGCAATTTGCCTATTCATAGTCTGGATTTATAAATTTAAAGTGCAAATTGGTTATAGGACTATGCAAAATCATTTTGTCTAACTTGCTTTCTTCTGAAAATCCAGCCATAATTTGAGCAAGTAATATTTTTAATTACTTAAAGATTAATTGTCCTGTTTAAGTGGTTCAGTGGTTCTTGGCCTATATGAGGTCTTTTTAAAAATTTATTTTTAATTGACACATAATAATTGTACATATTTGTGGGGTATAATGTGATGCTTTGATACAGGTATACATTGTGTGTTGATCAAATCAGGGTATTTAGCGTATCCATCACCTAATTTACTCATTTCTTTATGGAGTGAACCTTCAAAATCCGCTGTTCTGGTTATTTTGAAATATACAATACAATACTGTATTGTTAACTATAGTCACCATTGTGCAATAGAACACCAGAACTTATTTCTCCTTTCTAACTGTAACTTTGTGCCTATTGACCAACCTCACTGCAGCTCCCACCCCATCCCGTCCTCCCCAGCGTATCAGCAGTGGCTGACCTCATAGAAGTACACAGTAGTTATATGGGGTCTTTTGATTCCTTTGGGAATGTGATACAAGCTGTGAACCCACTCTTCAGAAAGATGCCCTTTGTACATGTACACAAAAAATTTTGCGCCCAGTTTCTGTTCGTTGTCACCCTACAGGCTCTTGGTCACAGGTTTAGAACCTCTGATTTAGAATCCTTACAAATGCTGATTGAGGACGAAAGGGTAAAGTAGGAGAAAGTCTAAATCTTAATTTGAGTTTATGTCAGGAACAGTGTTTGTGGTCTTGGTTTTGTAGCCGACTTTATACTTAAGCATTAAGTTTAAGTCTGCTAAATTTCTAACTTGTTTAAGAGTTGTTAGATTTTATTTTGAGGTCCATTTCCAATTGCTTTGGTATCCATGACCCTTACAGGGAATTACTCATTTACCAAATGCTTATTTTTCACTATCCTTAAATTAGTACATTTCGGGGTAGAAGTTATATCAAGCACATGAAAAATCTTGAGTAGCTTCATTTACAAATACTCCATACATAAATATGCTTAAAAGTTTGATTTTTAGAAACAGTTGTGTGTTTTCAAGATAACAAAAGGTATTATTTTCAATAGGAGAATCTTATTTATACTGCTGATCCAGAATCCTTTGAAGTAAATACAAAAGATATGGACAGTACATTGAGTAGAGCATCAAGAGCAATAAAAAAGACTTCAAAAAAGGTGAGTTTTAGTGAAATTATTATTTAGCATATCTCTAATATATATTTTCCAGACTACATTCAAATAATATTGCTGCAAACATCAATATAAAGATAGTTTATAGAACAAAGCTGTTCTTCGATTCTAGGAAATGACCCACAGAAACAATAGTTTTACTTCAGTGACTTCTTTGCCACAGTAACTATAACTTGTTATCCCTCCCATTTTGTAATAATGATGCTTCTGTGAACTATCCTGCAGTAGAAATGTACTGTTGGTGTTTTAGATTTAAATATGTGTGCCCTCATCTTAAATATATTGCCACAGTTATTTTCAGCAAAGGGCAGACGACAGTCAGGGGATCTGGGATGTATTCCTGACTCTAGAAGTATATTTTAGTCTTCTCGTGGTGAAGATAACTTACTTACCTTATCAGAGTTGTTGAGGATTACATAAGTATGTTGATAATAGGCTTTTTAAAGTAGAACTAGAATTTTAGTGTTCTAAGAGAGATTTACAGCCATAATCTCTACTGCTAGATTTACAAGTTTTGTTTTCTTTCCCTTTATGGGGAGGCTTTGTATTTTAGTAATTTTTGTATCTCCTATCATTTAACATGTATGATGTATAAAAGAAAAACATGTTAGATTATTATTCAAATGAATTCCTTCACTCTTTCAATAAAGAAATGGAGGTTCAGGTGATTTTTGGATTAGAAATCTCACAACTGGACTGGCTGAATCAGACAAGAACTTAGGTTTCTTCTCTCCCAGGCTAGATTTCTTTTCTGCTCCTTCCGTTGGACTTCAGTGCTCTCTAAATGAAAGTTGAAATAGTATACAAATTTCCTCACTGCTTTGTGCCAAAGAGATTCTAATCTTGCCACATACTACGGTGGAAAAACTTTTGCTATATATTTGGCTTTTTTATGTTTCAGTATTCTTATCAACTGTATTAAATTTGTCTTGGTTTAAGTAATTGTAACTCTTAAACTCTAGGTTACAAGAGCATTCTCTTTCTCCAAAACTCCAAAAAGAGCTCTTCGAAGGGCTCTTATGACATCCCACGGCTCAGTGGAGGGAAGAAGTCCTTCCAGCAATGATAAGCATGTAATGAGTCGTCTTTCTAGCACATCATCATTAGCAGTAAGTTATTTTGATTTAATGGGGTGAATGACTTACTTATGAAGCTGGTATGTGATTTGTTAACTTTTAAAAATTGGAAACATTTCTTCCATGCTTAAAAAATTTTAATAATGTATTTTAACCCAGTATGCCAAAATATTATCATTTGAATGCGAATCATTGTAAGAATTACCAGTGAGATATTTTCATTCTTTCTTATGTACTAAGTATTAAAAATGTGGGATGCACCTTATACTTACAAAGCTGGCTGCATTTCAGACTGGCTATGTTTCAGGGGTTTCGTAGCCACATGTGGCTAGTGGCTCCTGGAAGGACAGCACAGCTCTGTACACTAGCACTGAAGAATCGGCATGGAAAGCATGATGCTAGGAGGCAGGAGGTCTCCTCTAGTGCTTTAAACCTTGGCATCCTAACATAGTCGTACGTCATTTTTTAAATATGTACATCCAAACTTCTAACCTCTTTATTGGGTAAAGGCAAGTGAGAAAACCCTATTACGAATGAACTAGAGACATACTTAATGTGTAGTTTATTTGATAGGAAATTTTATTGGTATTGAAATGTGTTCTAAAATCTCTAAGAAAAGAAACACGTTTCAATCTGGCCTGTCACTTTACTAATGTAAATAGCTATGATTCCGTTTATACAGATCGGTTCCAATAAGGTAGCAGAGACCGAGTTTTATTCCTTTTACTGTTTTTGTGATGAGTAGAATATAATCTCTGAAACTGAATTTCAAAGGATGATATGGGTTCTAAATTCATGTATATTATATATATATATGTATGTATATTTAAAATTTTTCCTGAACAATCCAAATTTCCAACAGTTTCAGAATTATTAAATTATTAGATATTTAATACTATTACTAAGTATTTGAGTGAAATATCTGTTCTTAATACAATTATTAACCTACTGAAGTTAAGAAAAGCAAGTGACTGTCACTTCTTAGCTGTGTGTCCTGTACCAGGTTTCTTATTCTCTCATCTGCATTTTTGCAGATGAGAGAAAAGATGTTAATAGTGCTTACTTATTCCATAATTTCATTATAGGACTAAATAATATATGTATATATTATATAATCACACATATGTATATGATGTTATATACTGAGAGGCAGTTTGGGTGGTGGTTAAGAGCCTGGATTCTGGAACCCTAGTGTTCAAATCCTTGCTCTGCTATTTACCAGCTATATGTGTTTTGGCAAGTTATTAAAGGTCTGTTTCAATTTCATTGTCTGTAAAGTAAGTCATAAGTAGTTATAAGGATCAAGTGAGTTATTATATGTAAAGTGCTTAGAACAGTACCTGGCACATTGTGAGTGCTCTTGTGTTCTTTTTATTATATAAAATTTTTGCAGGTAAGGCACATAAATAATACTTAGTAATATATATTTTAACGTTGGTTAAAGTCTTTAGTTAACACATCAAAGAGTTATGGCTAAATCTATTAGTGTATTTATACAGGTTTTTAATCACCATGAACCTTAACCAATGGGAGAGAAGCTGTATTTAGTTGATAAAATGAATATATGCAAAGTAGTTTGGTCGATTAAAATTGACAAATGCAGATAAGCATTAATTTGTGAAAATTAGATTATAGCTTTCTCAAAGCCACCTGTAGCAACTATTGTAAACATTTTCATCTTTCAAATTTGAAAGTAAATGAATTTTATAGAAAATTTTAGAAAATTAATTTGTTATTTATGGTTATGTCACTTTTAATAGACAATATACGTAAGAAGCAGCTAAAATACCTTCAAGACATTAATGTCGTCTTCTCAATTGCTTGTTTCTGTTCTAACAGATTACCCATTCTGTTTCCACAAGCAATGTAATTGGATTTACTAAGCATGTTTATGTTCAGCGCCTAAACTCTACTGGTGGGCGCTCTCAGTACTCCTGGTTTCGATCTGTACGTCATTCTGCTTTCCGAGCTAGTTTTTCAGAGATACTAGAAGGAAACACTGATTTTTCAAATTTCAAAAAAGTTATTTCCAACTCGTCTTTGACACTTGTGAAGAATTAGGAGATTTGCCAACCACTAATGGAAACAAGCCTCATGAAGTTTAATGTGAGCTTATTAGCTATTTAAAATTTGTATCTGCAGAAAAAAAGAAAAAAAAAAGGAACATATTTTTTCTCCAAGGAATCGCTTATTGGGTGGGTGGGAACTTTGGAATTCACAGTGTTATCACTGCTTTGAATTAATAACAATTTAGGTTTAATAGAGTTTATTAAGTCCAGAAAAAATAAGTTCCATTAGAAATGTTCTTATTTAGGAAAATTATCATTTTAAAGAATAGTAATGATTGTCATGAGTAGTGGATTTATATTCCAAATCTGATTCTTAATGTTAGATTTATAGCATTTACAGAAAATTATGCTTTTAATATACCAAATCGTAAAAGTTCCACGTGAGGAAAGTGTCAACTTTTATATTATACATTTATATCATCATTTTGTTGATACTTGAATGGTTATGCTTCATCAGCCCAGCTTTTTAAATGCTTCATTTTACAACCTTGTTTATGAGAACTTACAGCCAACTACCTTACTAGCTCTTACAGTTAGCCATTTATATATGTTAAAATAAAACAGTAGCCTTGGCCGGGCGCGGTGGCTCAAGCCTGTAATCCCAGCACTTTGGGAGGCCGAGACGGGTGAATCACAAGGTCAGGAGATCGAGACCATCCTGGCTAACACGGTGAAACCCCGTCTCTACTAAAGAATACAAAAAACTAGCCGGGCGAGGTGACGGGCGCCTGTAGTCCCAGCTACTCTGGAGGCTGAGGCAGGAGAATGGCGTAAACCCAGGAGGCGGAGCTTACAGTGAGCTGAGATCCGGTCATTGCACTCCAGCCCGGGCGACAGGGCGAGATTCTGTCTCAAAAAAAAAAAAAAAAAAAAGTAGCCTTAAAATTTATTTTCATTTACAGTTATTCTTGAGTCTTCGCATGTTATTTGTTAGAGTTGTTTTATTTTAAAATTTTTAAGACTTCTCAGGGATCTAAAACAGCAATTTAATAATCACTATTATCCAGAAGGATTGCTGTTTCACTCAATTTTATATAGAACAAAATTTTAAAATTGTTTAAAATATTTTTTAGAGATGGGGTCTTGCTAAGTTGTCCAGGCTGGTCTCAAACTCTTGGCCTTAAGCAGTCCTCCCACATCAGCCTCCTGAGTAGCTGGGATTACAGTGGAACAAAATTATATATATACATACACACTCTCACGCTCACATATGTACATCTGAGTTGTACGTATATTACAAACACTCTTTGAGAGTGTATGACTTAATTTTAGAAAATTATTTCCCATGAAATGATTTCATTCTTCTTAATTCTGCTTTATGAACTAAGAAGAAACTTTGTTTGCCAATTTATAATTTTTTCTTTTATAACCTGAAACACTGAATCATTAATATTTCATAAAACAAAGTTAGGTATCACTACTAGCAATAGGCCAGTATCTGTTCAGTTGAGTTAATATCTAGTTAACTAGTCTAGCTATTTGGCTTTGTTTTCAGAATGCTATAATAGTTTTCTTTTTTCTCCCTTTTCCATTCCCCTAACTTTAAAGAGTTTAGAATTGTCAGATGTCTTGTACTTAATTGTTATGGTAATTTGTAAAATGTAAAAATAATAGGCATGATACCAAACTGTATTTTACAATTTTTTTAAAGGAAGATTTAAAATATGAAATAATTTGTTTTGTCTTTACAGGGTATCCCTTCTCCCTCCCTTGTCAGCCTTCCTTCCTTCTTTGAAAGGAGAAGTCATACGTTAAGTAGATCTACAACTCATTTGATATGAAGCGTTACCAAAATCTTAAATTAGAAATGTATAAACACTTCATACTCAAATAAGAAACTGACTTAAATGGTACTTGTAATTAGCACTTGGTGAAAGCTGGAAGGAAGATAAGTAACACTAAAGTATGCTATTTGATTTTTCTTCTTGAAAGAGTAAGGTTTACCTGTTACATTTTCAAGTTAATTCATGTAAAAAAATGATAGTTATTTTGATGTAATTTATCTTTTTGTTTGAATCTGTCATTCAAAGGCCAATAATTTAAGTTGCTATCAGCTGATATTAGTAACTTTGCAACCCTGATAGAGTAAATACATTTTATAGGTGGGTGCCAAATACTGCTGTGAATCTATTTGTATAGTATCTGTGAATGAATTTATGGAAATAGATATTTGTGGAGCTCAATTTATTCAGAGATTAAATGATGTCATAATACTGGATAAAAACTTGCATAGAATTCTGATTAGATAGTGGGTCTGTTTCACATGTGCAGTTTGAAGTATTTAACCACTCCTTTCGCAGTTTATTTTCTTCTCAAGTGTTTTCAAGATCTAGCATGTGGATTTTAAAAGATTTGCCCTTATTAACAAGAATAACATTTAAAGGAGATTGTTTCAAAATATTTTTGCAAATTGAGATAAGGACAGAAAGATTGAGAAACATTGTGTATTTTCCAAAAACAAGATGTTTGTAGCTATTTCAGAGAGAGTACTGTATATTTATGGTGATTTTAGCCACTAGCAAATCTTGATTTAGTTTGATAGTATGTGGAATTTTATTTTGAAGGATAAGACCATGGGAAAATTGTGGTAAAGACCGTTTGTACCCTTTATGAAATAATTCCGAAGTTGCCATCAGTTTTACTAATCTTCTGTGAAATACGTAGATATGTGTATGTTCAACTTTTTATTATGGTCTTATAATTAAATGTAAAATTGAAAATTCATTTGCTATTTCAAAGTGTGATATCTTTCACAATAGCCTTTTTTGTAGTCAGTAATTCAGAATAAGCAAGTTCATATGAATAAATGCATTTTTATTTCCTATTTCTTTAGGGAGTACTACAAATGTTTGCCACTTAATTTTCAAGTATCTGTTTTAATAGTTAACTGACTATAGATTTTCTATGCCGTGTATGTGCCACTTCTGAGAATAGTAAATGACTCTTTGCTATATTTTAAAAGCAATTGTATTAGTAAGAACTTTGTAAATAAATACCTAAAACCCAAGTGTATTTTATGTCTCATGTCTTAGTTTCTTCAGGGAAATTTTCATAGGCAAATATGAATGCTTGCATCAACATGTTCTTTTGTGTATTTGCTTGCTTATTTATTTATTCCTTCCTCCATTAATATTTTGAGCATTTTGTTTTAAGAGGTGATCTGTAAGTTAGGAATTTTAATCTGGAATCTACTTTGCGAAATGTAGGTAGTGAATCCTATGATGTTTTATGCAAAATTTTGTGTTTATGTGAATATATGCATTTTTCTGGCAGAAAATACACAATTGTTATTTTATTGGAGGTGGAACTGTTATTTTCCCCCAAAAGGGTGGAGTTTCCAGAGACAAGAAATGACATAAGGCATAAAGCTAGAAAAGTATTGACTATACACTGGCAAAATATAGCAGGTAGTTAATTTTAATTTGAAAGGGAATGTTTCTGGTTTTTACTGTTATCTGCCTGCCTTAGGTTTTTAGACAATCCTTGTTATCAGATGAAGACAGTTTGCATGTATCATGTAAAATTAGGATTCTGTATCATGCATGGATATTAAATATAATAACTTCTCTATTGAGAAAATCATAATTTAGGTTTTCTTAATTATTAAGAGCATTTTTAATTTCCTTAAGGCATTTAGGTCATCCAATAGTGTTTTTTCCAAGAATGCAAGGTTAGTTCAATATTGGAAAATTTACCAATATGACTTCCACTGACAAAGAAGAAAGACATGGTTTATCAGTAGGTTCCAAAAGGTTGTTTACAGAATCTTAGCCACTGTTCTTAATAAAAATTCTAAGGACTTTTGGTACCATGTCTGAGTAAGCTACTACATTTACAGTGCATGTTCTTCTAACAGAAACATCAAGCATTTCTTTATGAAATATAACCAAGAAATAATTTTCATATATAACTGAGGTTAAAAAAATAATCTGGAAATCCTCAGATATGAGAAATTAAGAATCAAAGCCATAATGCTAAGTGTAGACTGATACCAAAGACCAATTGAAAGGATTTGAGACCAATATATAAGCCTTAAAATGCTGGAACATTGATCCCTGACTCAGCCTAGCTGAAGGTAAGATCTTAGTTAAAAGCAAAAGAGGAAATAAAAAGGCATGAGGAGAGTAAAGAGATGAAGCAAATAGAATGTGTTCTCCAGGAACTGGAAATAATAGATCAATCAAAAAGAAAAAAAATAAGAAAGAACTCATACTGAATAATAGACATGACTTTTTAAAATAAACAAGCTTGATTGGTAAAAGAATCAAGTTGAACTTCTAGAAGTAAAGAGAGAGACCTGGCTGAAGAGAAAACTAGTGAACTAATAGATAAATTTCAGAAAATTACCGTCACAAACCATCAAAAAGTACTAAGAAGTGTTTTAAGAGTTGTAAAAAATGGAACATGAATATCCAACAACCTGTAATAGGATATCTGGAGAAAAAAATTAAAATAATAGAAGGGGATAGAAAGCAATATTGGAAGAGTTGAGAGTTTTCTAAAACTAGAAAAACATGAAACTTTAAAATCAAGCATGCCCATCAAGTATTGAGCAAAGTCAATTAAAAAATTCTCACTGAGAACGTTATAGTCAGTATAGGAGAAAAATAAATGAAGAGTGCTAACTTGTTTATGAATAGAAAGATGTAAAAAGGATGTGAATTTTCATCAGTTTAACCAATACACTTACATTCAACTGAAAGCTTAGTGGATTTTTTTTATGGAACTTAATACAAAAGAAGTCATTATAAACAAAGTTAAAACAAATCACAGAAAATGTAACTCAGAATAAAGGATTTACATTTAGAGTGTAAGGAAAACTCCAGTCTCTAAAACCCAATAGAAAATTACCAGAAGATAGATGGTTTGCAGAAAATGAAAAGTTACCATTCAACATATAAGACTTACCAGCCTTAAAAGAGAAAGTTCATTAAAATTACCCTACATACCATTTTTAATCATTAGAAATCTAAATATTTGACAGTATTTCTGCTGGTGGGGCTGTGGGTAAATGTACTCTTACATGTGTCTGTTGTGAATATAAAAATGATTGCAACCTCCGTGCAGGGAAATTTAGTACAGGCACACTTCAGAGATACTGCAAATTTGGTTGCAGACCACCACAATAAAGCAGCTATCTCAATTAAGTGAGTCACATGAATTTTCGGTTTCCCATTGCATATAAAAGTTATGTTTACACTATACATAGACTATTAAGTGTAATAGCATTATGTCTAAAAAGAAATGTTCATGTTCATACCTTAATTTAAAAATGCATTATTGCTTACCAAAAAAAAAAAAAGCTAAAGATCATCAGAGCCTTCAGTGAGTCATAATATTTTCTGGTGGAGGACCTTTAAAATATTTTTTATTTCTAATTATTATGGATACATAATATTTGTGTTATGTATATTTGTATATTGATGGGTCCATGTGATATGTATTTTTTTCTTTTTAAAACTTTTTTTTTTTTTTTTGGGACAGTCTCACTCTGTCTCCACAGCTTCATCTTCACCACTTACTCACATTCTTTATGTTCCTTCTGCTGCTTCTCTTGAACCTTCCAAAAAAGTTACCTTTGCCTTAAGGTTATTCTCAAAGAACTGTCTAGCAGCAAAGACTTACCCTTGTTCAAAAGCAATTGCAGGCTTAACTAAATTAGTTGAAGCATCTTTAGATATTGTAGTAAGTTCACCTTTAAATCTGATGGTACCACATGTGTATTAGTCTTTCCTAAAAGATATTTAATTGGCTTCCAGTTCTGTATGGCTGCACAGGAAGCATGGTGGGATCTGCTTAGCTTCTGGGGAAGCCTCAGGAAACTTACAGTCATGGCAGAAGGTGAAGGGGAAGCCAGCACCTCACATGGCCAGAAGCAGGAAGGAGGGAGAGAGATGGGAAAGGTGCTACACACTTGTAGTAAACAACCATATCTCATGAGAACTCTTAGGAGAACAGTGCCAGGGGGATGGTGCTAAATCATTCATGAGAAACTGCCACCATGATCCAATTACCTCCCACCAGGCCCTACCTCCAGCATTGGGGTTGACATTTCAACATGAGATTGGGGCGGGGACCCAGATCCAAACTATATCAATATGCAATACACTTTTCTCTCCCCTTCTTACAGAAAAATTGGTGTATAATAATTACTGTTCTACAATCTTGCTTTTATCACTTCAAAATATATTCTGGAAATCACTCTATCTGTATATAAGTCCTTCATTTCTTTTTACAGTTGCAGAGTACTCCACTGTGAGTGGACTCTATTTTATTCACCCAATCCCCTATTGATGTTTCTAGTGTTCTACTACCACAATGATGCTGCAAGTTTTATGAATAATAGGTCATTTGTATTTCTGTCAGCATGTTTTGCAAAAAAAAAAAAAAAAAAAAAAAAAGTACATGTGGGATTACTAGGTCAAAAGATCAATATATAATTTTGGTAGACATGGGCATATTTTGTTTTATTGCACTTAGCAGATACTGTGCTTTTGGCGGACTGGAGATTTGTAGCAATGCTGCATTGAGCAAGTCTATTAGTACAGTGTTTCCAAAAGCATGTGTTCACTTCATGTGTCTGTGTCACATTTTTTTATTTCTTGCAATATTTTATACTTTTCATTATTATACCTGTTTTGGTGATCTGTGGTCAGTCATCTTTGATGTTATTATTGCAATTGTTCCAGGGCACCACAAACTGCACCCATCTAAGACTGAAAACTTTATCAGTAATTGTGTGTGTTCTGACTGCTCCACTGAATAACTGTTCCCCAATCTCTCCCTCTGCTTGGATCTCCCTAATTCCTGAGGCATAGTACTGAAAATAGGCTAATTAATAATTAATCCTACAATGGCCTCTAAAAAATCAAAAGCTAGGAATTACTAAACTTAGTGAAGGAGGCATGTTGAAAGCAGAGATAGACTGAAACAAGGCCCTTTGTGCTATAGTTAGCCAAGTTGTGAATGCAAAAAGAGTTAAGGAAATTACAAGTGCTATTCCATTGAACATGTGAATAATAAGAAAGAGAAACAGATTTATTGCTGATACGAAGAAAGTTTGAATGGTCTAGAGAGAAGATCAAACTAGCCACAACAGTCCTTTAAGCCAAGCCTAATCCAGAGTAAGTCCTTAACTCTCTTTCAATCCTATGAAGGCTGAGAGAGATAAGGAAGTTGCAGAAGCTTGAAGCTAGCAGAGGTTGGTTCATGAGGAAAGAAATGGTCTCCAAAACATAAAAGTGCAATGTGAAGCAGCAAATGCTGATAGGGAAGCTGCAGCAAGTTATCTAGAAGAGCTGGCTAAGATAACTGAAGAAGGTGGCTATGCTTAATAACATTTTCAATGTAGACGAAACAGCCTTCTGTTGGAAGAAAACGCCATCTAAGACTTTTTTTTTTTTTTTTTTTTTTTTGAGATGGAGTTTTGCTCGTTGCCCAAGCTGGAGTGCAATGGTGCGATCTCGGCTCACTGCAACCTCTGCCTCCTGGGTTCAAGCAATTCCCCTGCCTCGGCCTCCCAAGTAACTGGGATTACAGACACGCCCCACTACACCCTGCTAATTTTTTGTATTTTTAGTAGAGATGGGGTTTCACTATATTAGCCAGGCTGGTCTCAAACTCCTGACCTCAGGTTATCTGCCCACGGCCTCCCAAAGTGCTGGGATTACAGGTGTGAGTCACCTCGCCCAGTCAGTCTAAGACTTCCATAGCTAGACAGAAGTCAATGCCTGTCTTCAGTGCTTCAAAGACAGGCTGACTCTTTTGTTAGGAGCTAATACAGCTGGTAACTTGAAGCTGTGTTCATTGACCATTCTGAAAATCCTAGGGCCATTAAGATTATGCTACATAGACTTTGCTTGTGTTCTATAAATGGAATAACAAAGCCCGAATGACAGCACATCTTTTTATAGCACGGTTGACTATTTTGAGCCCACTCATGAGACTCTTGAGTGGTTTCTTGAGATGGAATCTACTCCTGGTGAAGACACTGTGAACATTGTTGAAATGACAAAGGATTTAGAATATTACAGAACTTAGTTGCTAATGCAGAGGCAGGAATTGGGAGGACTGACCCCAACTTTGAAAGTTCTTCTAGGGGTAAAATGCTATCAACAGCACGGCATGCTACAGAGAAATCTTTCATGAGAGGAAGTCAATTACTGTGGCCAACTTCATTGTTGCCCTATTTTAAGAAATTGCCACTGCCACCGAACCTGCAGCAAACCATCAACCTGATCAGTCAGCAGCCATCAACATTGAGGCGAGACCCTCCACCAAAAATGGACAAATGGGATCACATCAAGCAAAGACATCTTTACAGCAAAGGAAACAATCAACAAAATGAAGAGCCAGTCACAGAATGGAAAAATATCTGCAAACTACCCATCTGCCAAGGAATTAATAACCAGAATATATAATGAGCTTAAGTAATTCAATAGGAAAAAGAATCCAATTTTAAAATAGGTAAAAGATTTGAATAGATATTTTTAAAAAGAAGACATACAAATGGCCAACACGTATATGAATAAATGCTCAACATCACTAATCAAAGAAATGTAAATCGAAACTACAATGAGATATCATCTCACCGCAGTACAAATAGCTTTTATAAAAAGAACGAGCACTAAGGGGTGCTGCTTTGAAAACATAAAGGGTAACCCTTGTACATTGTTGGTGGGAATGTATGTACAACCACTGTGGAGAACAGTATAAAGTTTCCTCAAAAAAGCTAAAAATGGAACTACCATATGATCCAGCAATCCCATTGCTGGATATATATTTAAAAGAAAGAAAATTAGTATATCAAAGAGGTGTCTGCACTCCTATGTTTACGGTAACACTATTCACAATAGCCAAGATATGGAATCAACCTAAGTGTCCATCAACAGATAAATGGATAAAGAAAATGTGATACATATACACAATGGAGTACTATTCAGCCGTAAAAAAGAATAAAACTCATTTGCAACCACATGGATGGAACTGGAGGACATGTTAAGTCAAATAAGCTAGGGACAAAAAGGCTAATATTGCATGTTCTCACTCATATGTGGGAGCTAAAAATTAAAAGTTGAACTCATGGAGATAGAGTAAAATGATGGTTACCAGAGGCTAGGAAGGGTAGTGGGGAAGAAGGTATAAAGTGGGGTTGGTCAATGGGTACAAAGATACAATTAGATAGAAGGAAAAAGATCTATTGTTCAGCAGCACAATAGGGTGACTATAGGTAACAATAAAACTTTAAAACGTAAAAAGTTTCAGCACGTTTGAGTTTGAATAAACTATTTTGACTTACTTTGAAAGAGGCTATTTTGGGATTGGTGTTTTGTTTTGAGGCCTAGTCATCAATCAAAGCTGACCACTGAATGCTTGATATTTTGTCTTTCCACTTTTTTAAGAGTTCCTTGTAAGCATATTATGGTTGACATTTTAAAAGTCCCATTATGGCTTTTTTGATTCTGTTATTCTTGGTGAACTTAGTAATTTATAAATGTACACATAAAAATTATAGGAATATAATGAGTATATATAGTAAGAGTTTTGCCAGGAAGATGTAGACAGTTACATGATCAACATAAAGGGACTACTTCAGTTGGTCAAAAATTGTGCTTATAAATGTGTTAGGAACCTGCCTAAGCAGAGGCTAGGAAGAGATCATATTAATGACCTCAGAATATGTATTGTGCGAAGTGACTTTGCATAATTTGATAAGACAAGGAATATCCTTAGATAAGTTTTCGTTAGGTACCTAAGGATGCACTGTGAATCTTCATTACATTTTCATGAAGCATAGCACAAGTTTGCAGTTAAGTGATTTTATCAGTCCGTTTCTTGCTTATAGAATTTTTGGAGTCTAACACTGTTTTTTTTTTTTTTTTTTTTTTTTTGTCTTCTCTTTTCATTGGGTCTAAGCTGCGAGTGTTTCTGCTAGTATAACATTCTCAGAATCCTTGTAAACTGGCACACAATTTGCTCCATTAGACAAGAGACCTTTCACATGTCTTTTCTGGATAATCCCATCTCTATTCCTGGCTTCTGATGACAAAGCTGAGTCACATGCCTGATCTCTTCACAAAGATTTCAGGAGGCTTGAATAGGGTCCTCTGACTGAATCCTGATTATTTTAGGCTTCCTTTAGTTTCCAATTCCTCATTTCTCCCCAGCACACATTTAACGTATTCCTGCCGGCAGTCTGTTTTTGATAATGCAGGTATTCTGACATCATGTGGGCCCTCTCTACAGTATCCTCACTTTCTTCTGAGTGCTCACCAGCAGAGTTGTTAACATTTGTATTTCTAGTAACAGTTTATTCAAGGCAATCTAGGCTTTCCCTCAGGATATTTTAGTTTTTGCTTATTTTTTTAATTGACAAATAAAAATTGTATATATTTACAGTTTACAAAATGATGTTTTGAAATGTGTATACATCGTGGAATGGCTACATGAAGGTAGTTAACATGCATTACCTCATATACTTGCAATATTGGAATACATACTGGCTTTTCCATTTTGCTTTTCGTAATTCTTTTAGCCTCTTCCCGCTGACCAATTCAAAAGTCACCCCCACATTTTTAAGTATTTGTTACAGCAACACTCCACATTTGATACCAAAACCTATTTAGTTTCTTATTACTGCTGTAACAAATTACTGAGTGTAGAGGCTTAAACACAAATTTATTCTCTTGTAGTTTGGAGATAAGAAGTCCAAAATCATGAGTCTGACTCATCAAAGTCAAGCTATCAAGAGGGCTTGTTCCTTCTGGAGGTCCTAGGGGAGAACTTGTTCCTTGCCTCTTTCCAGCTTTTGGAGGCTGCTGGTATTCCTTGGTTTGTGACTGTATCATTCCAATCTCTACTTCTGTCATACCTCACCTCCTTTGCAGACAAATCTCTTACTGCCTCCCTCTTACTATAAGGACACTGGTGACTACATCAGGCCCACCTGGATAATCCAGCATAATTTCTCCATCGCAAGATCCATAACAATCACATCTACAAAGTTCCTTTCACCATCTAACATATTCATAAGTGCCTGGGCTTGGATGTCAGTGTATTTGGAGAATCATTACTCAGGGTATCACAGGCTTCCTGGCATTTGGTTAGAGTGGTGGAGGCATGTGTCATCATCGGTAGTCCAGTGCAGGATTGTTCACATGGTAGCACTTCTAGGGTTCAAAAAAGCAAATAGTTTTAAAATCTCTGCTTATGTTATTTTTCCTGTTGTCTCTCATTGGCCAAAACAAATTGCATAGCTGCAACTAAAGTTAATGTGGGAAGGTACTACCATCCAGAGGTGTGAATGCTGGAAGATGCGCACAAATGGGGACTCATTACTGCAACAGAGTAGTACAATGCAAACAAATTTCTAGAAAAACACAACTTAATGAAATAGAAATAGAAAACTTAAATGTTCCTGTAAACACCCAAGAAATATAATCCACATTTAAAATCATTCCTAAGGCCAGCTGCAGGGGCTTATGCCTGTAATCCCAGAACTTTGGGAGGCCAAGGTGGGTGGATCAGTTGAGGTCAGGAGTTCAAGACCAGCCTGGCTGGCCATCATGGTAAAACCCCATCTCTACTAAAAATAAAAAAATTAGCTGGGCATGGTGGCAGCACCTGTAATTCCAGCTATTCGAGACGCTGAGGCATGAGAATCACTTGAACCTGGAAGCCGAGGTTGCAGTGAGCCAAGACTGTCCTACTGTGCTCCAGCCTGTGTGACAGAGCGAGACTCTGTCTGAAAAAAAAAAGGAATCATTTCTAAAAAGAAACCATCAGGCCTAGATGGCTTCACTGGTGAATTCTATCAAATATTTAATAAAGAATTAATCTTACAAATTCTTACAGAGCCTAGTGAAAGGGAATACTTCCCAACTCATTTTTTGAATTCTGGATAACTTCAGATATTTTAAGAAAGGCTAATCTTATTTGTGAAAATACATGCAAAATTTCAAAATAAAATATTAACAAAATCTTATTTAATAAGAATTATATATCATGACCAAGTTGGGCTTATGCTAGGAATGCAAGGTTATTTAACTTTAGATAATTCATCAGTATATTTTCATACTTAATAAAGGAAAAAATTACATTATCTCAATGGTTGCAGAAAAAAAATGATAAATTCAACATCCATTATAATAAAACCTCTTTGCAAACTAGGAATAGAAAGGGATATCCTTATTCTAATAAAGATTATCTACAAAAATACTATAACACACATCATATCTAATGATAAAAAATGGCAACATCTCCTTTGAGATCAGGATGGAGAAAAGAGTACTTGTTCTACCACCTTCAATCAACATTTTACTGGAGTCTCAAGCAGTGCAGTATTGCAAGAAAAAGATACGGCATGAGAATTAGAAAGGAAGAAAACCAATACTCTTATTATTCGGAGATGATATGATTGCTTGGATAGAAAATTATAAATAATCTGGAGAAAACTTACAGTAATTCTGAAACAAAATCAATATACAAATAGATACCAGCCACAAAGAAGTAAAAATTCTTTTTCCTAAAAGATACTTGTTACAATAGCATTAAAACCATTGAAATACTTAAGAATAAGTCTAATAAAAGATATACAAAATCTCTACAGAGACGACTGTGGAACTTTATTTACAATAATTAAAGAAGACCTTAATTGATATGATTGTAAGGATTGGATGCCTCAGTGTTGAAAAATACCCGTTTTCCCCAAACTGAACAAATTCAAATAAGGCAAATAAAAATACCAACAGGCTGTGTGTGTGTTGTGTGTGTGTCTGTGTGTGTGCATAAAACATGACTAATTGTTTCTACAATGTATATGGAAATACAAAGGGTCAAGAATAATGAGTACGGTTACAGAAGTGAAAGTATCTGTTTTATCAGATACAAGGTTTATTATAGAGCTGTAGTAATCAAAACAGTGCAGTAGTGGAAGTCTTGGTGTATTGAACACAAATGAATTAGTAGATCATACTTGAAACCCCCAAACCGACATCATTATCATTGTAAAATAGTGGATGAAAAATAGCCTATGCAATAAATGGTGCTGCGAAAACTGGTATCTTTTTTTTTTTTTTTTTTTTTTTTAAGAAACGTTGTGTTTAATGGTAAAAGCTTAGCAGACCCCAGCATCAGGAATGGCATGGAGTCGTAGCAGCAGCGATGGACAGGTGGCCCCCATGGAGCTTCACGTGGTGAAGAGGATGAGGAAGGTGACCATCAAACAGAAGAGCCCCCCCATGGCCTCAGACAGGGTAAAACCCAGAATGGCATAGGAGAAGAGCTACTGCCTGAGAGACAGGTTCCTGGCATAGCCAATGATCAAGCTGCCAAACACAATTCCAATGCCAGCCCCTGAACCAGCCACACCAACTGTGGCTGCCTCAGCACAGATAAACTTGGTTGCTGTGTCAATGTCCCAGGAGATAACACTGGTCTGGAACTCCTGTCTGGCCACCTGGAGTTGGGAGCTGCTGTAGGAAGGCTGTTTAAATGAATTCTCTGGGCTATTCAAGAAGGAGGCAGACACAGGCCTGATTAGACCCCTGGTGCAACAGTGGATCTGAGCTGGAGAAATGAACAGTGCCCCAGTGGTCTGCATTTTTTCAGTCTCCCAGCTTTAGCCCTTGGTCTCAGCACTCAGCCAAAAATTGGTATCTTTATTTTAAAAAAGAAATAAAATCTGTTCTTCACATTTTATGCAGATTTGAATTAAAAGGGAATTATAGACCTAAATATGAAAGGTAAAACTATGAAGATTTTACTAGATAATATAGGAGAGTACCTTAATCTGTCTGGGGTTAGAAAAGATTACTTACACATTTCTCCAAAAGTTAATTATAGAAGGAATGATTGATGTCTACATTAAAATTAAGATGTATGTGACTTTCCAGTCATGAAAAGACATCATTAAAAGATAAAGTCACAGAGTAGATGTTCACAATACATGTAACTGACAAAAGGACTCATATCCAGACTATATAAAAATCTAAAAAAAAAAAAAAATCAGACATTCCTATAGAAAAACAAGTACTTCGTAAGTGAGGGAATCCTCACTCTGCCTGTCCAAGGATTTGGGCAGCTGACACTTGTAATCCCAGCACTTTGGGAGGCTGAGGCAGGTGGATCACTTGAGGCCAGGAGTTCAAGACCAGCCTGGCCAACATGGTGAAACCCCATCTCTACCACAAATACAAAAATTAGCCAGAGGTGGTGGCACGTGCCTGTAGTCCCAGCTACTCAAGAGGCTGAGGCAGGAGAACTGCTTGAACCCATGAGGTGAAGTTCGCAGTGAGCCAAGATAGTGCCCCTGGGCCACAGAGTGCAAATCTGTCAACAACAACAACAACAAAAGTGAGGAAATCCAAAAAGCTAAAGAACTTATTTAAAATGTTCAATCTAATCCATAATGCAGGATTGCAAATCAGATTCCATTGCACATGCACCATTGTGGCTTAGCACAATGGAAAGCAAAGAGAAATTTCTTCTTTACAAGACAAGAAGACGCTGTTGGTAGGAGTGTAAATTGTATAAGTTATGTATAAAACACTTGGACATTAATCAATAAATTTAAGATATGCATACTTTGAAACCCAACAATTCTAATCCTTGATATTCATGCCAGATACATTTAGAAATATGAATACTAGGATCCATGTATAAGAATGTTCATTGTTGGTACTATATATAAAGGCCTGAAACTGGCCAGGTGTGGTGGCTCACGCCTGTAATCTCAGCATTTTGGGAGGCCAAGGTGGGTAGATGACCTGAGGTCAGGATTTCGAGACCAGCCTGGCCAACATAGTGAAACCCCATCTCTACTAAAAATACAAAAACACAAAAATTAGCCAGGCATGGTGATGCAGGCCTGTAATTCCAGCTACTCAGGAGGCTGAGGCATGATAATCACTTGAACCCGGGAGGCAGAGATTGAAGTGAGGCAAGATCGTGCCGCTGAACTCCAACCTGGGCAACAGAGTGGGACTCAAAAAAAAAAAAAGCCTGAAACTGGAAAGTCAGAAATTTATATCAATATTAGAATGGACTAACACACTATGTTATAATCAAGCTTTGTTTTTTCCCATATGTTTTACCTGTGTTAATTCAAGCTCCACAAGAACCCTATGAGGTAAATATTCTTTAGGGATGTTTGCCCTTGAGGCCGTATAACGATTAGCATCTTGGGGCACTGCATAGAAATAGTAACACACGTAAGAGTCCCATATTCGAAGGCAGATGAGAATTCTAGATCTTCCTGGGCTTTTGTCTTGGCCAAACCTAACTCCTTTGAGCCTTGTTATCTTCATGGAAGATCTCTACTATGTTATCAAAAATTGTCATCTTGTACCCAAAATAAAACCTCTTGCTTTGCCAAAGGCCTATCAAGTACCACCATAAATTGGGGTCCCACAGGGAAGAAAGGTATCAAGGGACAGGGGATCCAGGTGGAGAGGTCGTGGGCTTGGCTGGGCTTTTGAGGCTTCTTGAGGGTGAGTGTGGTGAAGGGAAAGTCAGAGTATGGAGAGTGAGGCTTCTCTGAGGGCTAAGCCAAGCCACACAGGGCCAATCCTCAGGCAGACAGAGTGGAAAAGTAGGCCTTCTGCTCTTCTGGGTAGCGTTCCTGGGGTGTCACAGCATCTAGTAAGTCCAGTGATGCCATTCATAAGTTTAATAAGTTTCTAGAAACAAGTTAATAAGTAAAAATTCTATTTCTATACCCCAGAAAAAATCAGAAGCTGTAACAAAAAAAACAAAACAAAACAAAAAAGGCAACCATTACAATAGACGATAGCAATGAAAAATATGAAATGCTAGAAATAATTCTAAAGGAAAATTTGCAAGACTTTTATGGAGAAAATTAAAACCTTCTTAGAACACATTAAATGAAATCGAGGTAAATGGAGGATTCTTAGATAGGAAATCTCCCAAATCGATTATATATCTTCAATAAAAATTTTAATTTATGAAACTAGCTGATTTTAAAATTCACCACATAGAGCAAAAAGCCAAGGGTAGTTAACATATTCACAAAGAACAGGTGAAATAATTTGCTTTCCCCAAGTCCTTAGAGACTTACAAAGAGACTTAGACTCCCATACAATAATAATGGGAGACTTCAACACTCCACTGTCAACATTAGACAGATCGAGACAGAAAGTTAACAAGGATATCCAGGAATTGAACTCATCTCTGCAGCAAGCAGACCTAATAGACATCTATAGAACTCTCCACCCCAAATCATCAGAATATACATTCTTCTCAGCACCACATCACACTTATTCCAAAATTGACCACATAGTTGGAAGTAAAGCACTCCTCAGCAAATGTACAAGAACAGAAATTATAACAAACTGTCTCTCAGACCACAGTGCAATCAAACTAGAACTCGGGATTAAGAAACAGTCAAAACCGCTCAACTACATGGAAACTGAACAACCTGCTCCTGAATGACTACTGGGTACAT
>NW_016809465.1:1291729-1343871 GCF_001698545.2 Rhinopithecus bieti
GTGTGGCACATATACACCATGGAATACTATGCAGCCATAAAAAAGGATGAGTTTGCGTCCTTTGTAGGGACATGGATGCAGCTGGAAACCATCATTCTTAGCAAACTATCACAAGAACAGAAAACCAAACACTGCATGTTCTCACTCATAGGTGGGAACTGAACAATGAGATCCCTTGGACTCGGGAAGGGGAACATCACACACCAGGGCATATCATGGGGAGGGGGGAGCGGGGAGGGATTGCATTGGGTGTTATACCTGATATAAATGACGAATTGATGGGTGCTGAGGAGTTGATGGGTGCAGCACACCAACATGGCACAAGTATACATATGTAACAAACCTGCACGTTATGCACATGTACCCTAGAACTTAAAGTATAATAATAATAAAATAAAATAAAATAAATAAAATAAATAATTTGCTTTCCCAATTAAGGCTTATAAACAGCATGTTATTTGGTGTAAGGATAAATAAAGTGATATATTGATAAGTAAATTGATTTATTGAACAGAAATCAGTTTGTTATTATATAGAGAAGTTGTACATGACCAAATTTATATCCATTCTTACCTAGGGAAACACATGTGCACAGGCAAATATGTGCACAAAAATGTCCACAGCAGCATTGCTTATAATATTCCCAAATTGAAACGACCCAAATGTCTATCAATAGGACAACTGATTGACATAGAGCCATGAAAATAAATACTTTTTATCTACATGCAATAACAATTTTAAGAACATACTGAGTGAAAAAGCAAATCAGAAAATATCCATAGCATTATTTTATCTACATAAATTTTAAAACAAGCAAAACAGAGTTATTTAGGGATAGATTGCTCTAACACTCTAAAGATAAGTATGCTATTCCGGATAATAGTAACATCTTGGGGGAATGCGTGTCGGCAGAGAAATGCGGTCAGGGAAGAGCACAGAGGGGATGTCTAAGGTACTGGAACTGTTTAAGTTCCTAAACAAGATGGCGTGTACACGTGTACAGGCCCTCAAATTAAAATGCACTCTTACCATTTATTAGTTTCTCATAACATTCTGATCTCTCTTCTGGATGTTTTATATTGTTTACTAATCTAGTTGTCTATTACCATTACAGTACTAAGTGGCTATTTATTTTGTTATTCTCATAACGTGCACTTTATTATATTTTAAGTTGTGTGTATTATATATTTTAAGTTGTGTGTATTATATATTTCAAAGTCGAATTTTTTAAAAATACAATAAAAGTTTTTTTCTTTTCTTCTTTTTTTCAGATGGAGTCTCACTCTGTCGCCTAGGCTGGAGTGCAGTGGCGCCATTTCGGCTAATTGCAATCTCCGACTCCTGGGTTCAAGCAATTCCTTGCCTCAGCCTCTCGAGTAGCTGGGATTACGGACGGCTGCCACCATGCCCGGCTAATTTTTTGTTTGTTTGTTTGTTTGTATTTTTAGTAGAGACGGGGGTTTCACCATTTTGGCCAGGCTGGTCTGGAACTCCTGATCTCGTGATCCACCAGCCTCGGCCTCCGAAAGTGCTGGGATTACAGGTGTAAGCCACCACGCCCGTGCCCGGCATATTTCTTTCTCAGATTCCAGAGGTGGGTGGTCCAGGGCTGCTTTGCCATTCTTAACAGACCATTTCCCTCTCAGCATCTGAAATGGCTGCAGAACTCGCACTCCTACCTCAACACCCCACAGAAGGAATACGAGGAAGGGCAAGGAAATGCATGCCCAAGTACTTCTGAAAAATCTCAAACTCGAACTTTTTAAAAGAAAGAATATCACTCAAATAAAATAGCAATAGAAGAAAATCACCTAAACATGATAAAGACTTTTTATAACAATGAACAGATAGCGTAGTACATAATAAAATATCAACACCATTGCATTAGATTAAGAAAACGTTAAATTTACCCTCCATCACCACAACTATTTGGTTTTTTAAATTTTAGCTAAGTCCAATAATGCAAGAAAATTAAATAATTAATATATATTTTTTAAAAAGAATAAGCAATAATGTTATTCTTTGCAGATAATGTGGCTATACATTTCAGAGACTTCCTAAAAATCTCATAGAATTAATGTTTGACTGGTTACACAATGAATATACACAAATCAAAAGCTTTTCTTCAACCTAGAAATATCCAGTTAGCACTTTGACGAAAAAATTAACATTAACATTAAAAAACATTTTTTTAAGTAGTTTAAAGGTATGACTTTTGTCGGTTGGGATAATTTAATGAAAGGGTACAAGTTCTGTGGAAACCTTCGTTAAAGGTCGAGAATCAATCTTTAATGATTGTAGAGAATTATTTATCCTAGATGGGAATACCTAATGTTTAAAATAATTTTCCCCAAATTAATATATAAATTCACTGCATTTCCACTTATAGTCTTATTTTTTGACTTCTCCCCCTTTTTTTTTTTTTTTTATTTAGTTGAAATGATTCTAAGGTTTATAGGGGAAAATAGCTGAGACGGTCAAAATTCTTTTCTAAATTAATGAGGGAAGACTTGCCTTCTCAGGTATCAACACCTGAAAGCTACCATAGTTAAATCCACTTAGTACTGCAATGGTAATGGACAACTAGATTAGTAAATGATATAAACATATTCAGAAGAAAGATCAGAGTGTTATGAGAAACTAGTAAATGGTAGGAGTGCATTTTAATTTGATGGCTAAGGATAGTTTATTTATAAATATGCTGGCATAATGGGCTATCCATCTGGAAAAAATCAAAATTATATCTACAGTTCATATCATTTTGAAAATAAATTCAGTTTTAAAATATAAAAGTGTAAAATATAGAATGAAATTTAGGAAAATATTTTGTAACCTTGATGTGTTAGAAAAACCCAGAAGCAAAAAACGTCAAGATAGACATGCTTAACTTCATAAAAAATAGCTTGTTTTTATATGGTGAAAAATTCCATATACTCAAAAGACCATAAAAAATTTTCAAGTCATATGGCAAAGGGCATATATATTGAAAATACTTGGCTTGGTGCCGTGGCTCACACCTGTAATCCCGGGACTTTGGAGGTCAAGGTGGGGATATCATGTGAGCTCACAAGTTCAAGACCAGCCTGGGCAACATGGAAATACCCTGTCTCTACAAAAATACAAAAATTAGTCGGGTGTGGTGGCGCACCTGTAGTCCCAGCTATTTAGGAGGCTGAGGCAGAAGAATTGCCTGAGTCAGGGAGGTCGAGGCTGTAGTGAGCTGAGATTGCACCACTGCACTCCAGCCTGGGCGATAGAATGTCTGCCCAGCCCCCCCCAAAAATCTCTCTTTTTTTTTTTTAAATTTGAGAGAGTCTCACTCCAGTTGCCCAGAGTGGTCTTGAACTCCTGTACTCAAGCAATCCGCCCTTCTCGGCCTCCCAGAGTGCTGGGGTTACAGACATGAGCCACTGCACACAGCCAGTACCAAGGGATCTTATAAAATTATTTACGAGGAAAGAACCAACAAAATTCCAGTGAAATAATGTGTAATGAAGTCTTATAAAATTTACTTTTAAATGTTAAAAATGATAACAAAATTTACTTTTATTATCATTTAAAATTTTTTAGTAGAGTAGCATAGGTTGGGTTGAAATAAGGCTGCCCGGGATTGAATTCCAGCTTCATCCGTTGATAACTGGGTGACTTTGGAAAAGTTGCTTCACCTCTTTTTATATCAGTTTTGTCCACAAACTGGAGGTAATAACAGTGCCTCCTTCATAGGTGGACTGTGAAAATTCCACTTAGAACAGTGCCTGATACCCAGCTAGTGGTTAATAAATTATTTATCATTATTATACTTTTTAAATAAATGAACTGGAGATGATACTAATAGTTCCTTCTATCGTTGGACACTATGAGAAGTGAAAGAGATGATCTATTTAAAGTATTTAATATGGTACATCGCACACTGGTATGTAATAATAATATAATTATTATTCTTATTGTAAATTTTTTTTTTTTTTTGAGACGGAGTTTCCCTCTTGTTGCCCAAGCTGGAGTGCAATGGCGAGATCTCGGCTCACTGCAACCTCCGCTTCCCAGGTTCAGACGATTCTCCTGCCTCAGCCTCCCTAGCAGCTGGGATTACAGGCATGTGCCACCATGCCTGGCTAATTTTGTATTTTTAGTAGAGACGGGGTTTCTCCATATTGGTCAGGCTGGTATCGAACTCCCAACCTCAGGTGATCCCCCCCGCCTTGGCCTCCCAAAGTGCTGGGATTACAGGCATGAGCCACCGCGCCCGGCCCGTAAATGTTAATTAGTGTTCTTATTGTTAAAAATTCAAAGTGGAAATACTTAGAACATTATGGTACTGGCACCAAAACAAACAAATTAATGGAATAGAATAGAAAGTTTAGAAAGAGACTTAGTAATATATAAAAATTCAATTTATGACAAAGGTTTACTTCAAATCATTTTGGAAAGAAAACTATAGTATTGATAAATGAGGCTCAATTAGCCAACCCTCTGGGGAAAAATAACTTAGATCCATATGTGTCATCAAATACCAGGATAAATTCTAGATAGATTAAAAATTTTAATGTAAACACTAAAAATATTAGAAAGAAACAAAGACAAATATTTATATAGTTTTGGGGAGCTTTTCTAAGCATGGCATCAAAGGCCATAAGTGAAAAAAGGTATCTCTGAATATACAAAATAGATAACTTTCATGTATTTTTGAAAATACCAAAATATATTTCAGTTGATACTGATTAGCCCCAGGGCTTAAAATTGGATGGAAAAAAAAAATAAGATTTAGTTTTTTTTGAACACACCTATTTTTCATAATGAAAAAACTAACAAAACAAAAGTGCTGTAAAGTGCCCCAAACAAAATCAAAAGGCAAATGAAGAGCTGGAAAATACTGGTAACATCTCTAACAGCCAAAGTCAAATGCCATATTTAATACATAAAGATGTTGTATCAATATATAAATATGATGAATGGACAAGTCATTAGCAGGCAATTCATCAAGAGCTACCAATAAATATATGAGGACCGTCAACATTACGAGTAAACAAGCAAATACAAAAAAGTAAGATGCTATTTTAAAAATCACATAGGCAGATATCAAAAAGAATGACGCAGCATTGTCAAAGGTATGCTTTTACAGAATGCTTGGGCTATAAACATTCTGGTGCATCATTTTATCAGAATCTTTCAACAAAACAAACATATCCTTTAATCCAGTCAATCTCCTAGAAACTGATCCCTGTGCAAATAGGCAAATGTGTGTAGTTGTATTGCAGAGTCGTCAATACAAAAATGTTTTACGTCCTTTAACAGGGAATTGGTTATTTAAGTTGTGATACATTCATGCCATGGCATCTACACAGCCATTACAAATGATATTGTAAATAAAGATTTATAGACCTGGAAAGATGTTCATTACGTATTGTTACACAAAGAAAGCAGATTATAAAGTGGTATGTAGAATACAGTGACATTTTTGCTAAAAGTAATGCATATAAATAAGAGAAAGTCTAAAGGGAGATAGACCAAAATTGTAGCAGTTGTTATCAATGAATGGCACCAAGGGTGATTTTTAAAAATCTTTCTTCTTTCCTCTGTTGTCTGATTTTTAAAATGATGAACAGGTTATCTATCTGTCTATCTATCTATCTATCTATCTATCTATCTATCTATCTATCTATCCATCCATCCATCCATCCATCCATCCATCCATCCATCTCCAGTGGGAGGAGCAGAGAATCTTATGTTGTTGCTTCTGCCTATCTTTATTGGTCCCCCAATTATGCCGTAATCCACTGCTATTTGACTTCTGTATTTACTTCTCCGTGAAAACGAGTTTTCCAGAGTTACCAATGACTTCCTGTTGTCAAATCTAATAAACACTTTTCAGTTCTTGTCTATTGGACCCTCTGGTTCTGTCTTGTAAACCATCCCCTCCTTTTTTAAAACACGTTTCTCCTTTTTTCTTGAAACAGAGTCTTGCTGTCTCGCCCAGGCTAAAGTGCAGTGACGCGACCTTGGCTTACTGCAGCCTCAACTTCCTGGGTTCAAGCGATTCTCCCACTTCAGCCTCAGCAGTAGTGGGAATTAAAGGAGCATGCCACCACATCCGGATATATTTTGTATTTTTTTTTGTAGACACAGGGTTTTGCCGTGTTGCCCAGGCTGGTCTCCAACTTCTGGGCTCAAGTGATCCACTTGCCTTGGCCTCCCAGTGTGCTGGGATTACAGGAGTGAACCACCCCTTCTGTCCTCTTTTTTCCTTTGGGTCCTCTGTGTGATGGCTAATTTTAGGTGTCAACTTGACTGAATTAAGGAATATCTAAAGAAGCAGCAAAGCATTGCTATTAGGTGTGTGAGAGGGTGTTTCCAGGGGCCACTGGCATTTGAGTCAGTGGACTAAGTATAGGAGATCCACCCTCAATGTGTGTAGGCTAAGAGTCCTGATAGAACAAAGAGATTATTTAGTCTCTCTCTCTCAGAGCTGGTACACACTCTTCTGCCCTCGGTCATCAGAGCTTGAGCCTTTGGACTGCGAGACCTACACCAGTACCCCCTTCTTCCTTGTCACCACCTCCTGGGTTTCAGACCTTTGATCTTGGACTGAGAATTACACCATCAGCTTCCATGGTTCTAAAGCTATAGAACTTTGACTGAACTGAGTCACACTACGGAAATTCCGGGGTCTCCAGTTTGCAGACTGCCAATTCCCCTAAGTCTCTCTCTCTCTCTCTCTTTCCCTCTCTCTCCTCTCTCTCTAGGTATTCATCCATCCCTCCCTCCATTCATCCTGTTGGTCATCTCTCTAGAGAACCCTGTCTAATCCACTGTGTCACCACTTTTTTCCTGCATATTGAGCCACAACTCAGTGTATTTCACAAAATCTTTTGCTTACCCCTTTCATGCAGATGTTCCCCAAATGTCCATCTTTCCTCTTCATTTCTTTGCATATTACACGTTTACGCCATGTATATATATGTGTGTAAAACTGCCACAGGATATCATCCCCCTGGTTTAAAATGTGGATTCAAAGACCCACATACCCTATAAAAAACTTGTATCTAGGATATAGAAAGAACTCCTACAAATCCAAGAGATGAACACTCTTCCTTCATTTCTTCAATACCACTCTCCTTTAAAAAAAGTATTATTATTATTTTTATGGAGACAGGGTCTCACTCTGTTGCCCAGGTTGGTCTTGAACTCCTGGGCTCAAGTAAAGCCTCCTGCCTTGGCCTCCCAAAGTGCTAGGATTACAGGCATGAACCACCATGCCCGGCTATTTTGTTTCTGTATGGCTTTCTATAAATGGTATCCCCATCTGCTCTACCACCTGAGTCAGATACCTGAGAATTCTCCTAGGCCTGGGCTTATCTTTCTTCCTTATTCCTCATAGCCAAGGTGTTGATTCCACATCATAAAAGATTTTGTGAATGAATTTCCTTATCTCCTTATCTCCATTTTCATTACCACACCTTATTTCATGTACACATGACTTTCTCCTGCATTTATCTGGTAACCTTCATTCTTAAACTGGGTTCCACAAAAGCAGAATCTGGAACAAAGACTTGTGTTAGGTTTATTTGGAGATTGTTTATCCTGAGGAGTTGAAGTGAAGAAACAGAGATGGAAGGAATGCCAACATGGTTTTGCTGTATCGGGTTGGCCACTACCACAACCCAGTGTTGCTGAGTCCTGTGGGAACTTTTCATCTGGTGTGTGAAAGGGAGAAGCATTGATCACTCAGCTTCCAGCCCGGTTGTTCAAGAGCGGTCCAATAATAGTAAGTCCCTGGCAATTCCAGATTGTACTTGCATTAATGCCTAGTGTTACTGATACTCCAAAGCCTCAGAAATTCCTGGGACAGGAGTGAGAAGTGGTGGCACACCTTCCAGCAGTGGCTCCAGTAGGAAGAGGTGGGGCTGAGAGGGTTTAAAGCGGCCCATAATACATGTCTGATTTACCTTCCAATTGATCTTCCTGTCCTCCTTCTGCTAGCCACTTTTTATAGCCAGAATAATCTTCTTAAAACAAAGTGATTTTATTATTTTTCTGCTTGAAGTGTTTTGATGTCCCTTTTAGAGACCTTCAGAAAAATATACTCTCCTTAGCACATCATAGAAGCCCTCCCTTTATTATCTGGCCCTTTTCTACCTCCCTGAAAGTAGGACTTGTCCATACAAACCCTTCCCAGCTCTTTATCTGTGCTGTACCCTCTACCTAGAGTGACCTTCCTCTCCTTTTTTGCTTGCCTATTTTCTCCTTATTTGCAAGCCTTACTTGATGCTCTACTCTTCTTCCCAGGCTGAGTTGGTTCCCTCCTGTGTGTTCCAAGAGCACCCTGTGTTTATGATCATCATAGAATTTATTACATTCCATTACATTTTTGTCTGATTTATCTGTTAGACTAGATTGTCAACTCCTAATACGGAACCTGACAAATAGTAGGTGATCAATAACTGTTGACATTGTTTCACTATCTATTGCAAAGCTGTATACAGGAAAAAGTGAACCAAGTTTATCACTAAAATGAAGAATAACCACCTTCAATGTATGCTTAAACATCATTGCGGTTTTAGTCCCTCCAGAAGGTGTTAATCTAACATCTGCCTGTAAGATGTGCCTTAGGAAGAATACAGATTATTATCATTGTATGGAGGAGTTTTGGGCAAAGAGATGAAAAAGGTGTCAGCTCTGAGAGACCAGAAGAGTCCAAAGAGCTGTCTTATTCCTTCAGGTGGTAGTAATCCTTCACTGACACCTGCCTTCAACAAGTGTGAAAACTGATAACCTGTGTAGCCATCTCTTAGAGAGAGTGTCTTAGCCTTCCACACAAGTTGCCCACACAAGCTATAGCCGGGAAAGCAGACACACGAGCCATATGAAATTGGGTCGAGGGCCAGTAGAATTTTAGTGCAGCTTGAAACTGACATACGGCACTAATATTATACTTTCCCCAGGTTGGAGTCTCACTGCCAAGAGGTGTGGCATTGCTATCACCCTGGAAGGTGCAGCAAAGACTTGGGAAAATATTCTAGGCTCAGAGATTACTTTTCACTTCCAACTAAAGCTGGCAGACTGAATTCTCTCATGAAAGAATAGATTCAGCTTGATTTGTTTGGCTTTGGGGGTTTTGGCATTCATAGGATTGCCAAACGTATGATAACTTTATTTTAAAAAGAATGATTATGTAATTATTTAATTAGAAAAAAATAATAAATGCTTGTAATTATTTCTGGTTTAAGAGTTTCTAACTTGAAATACAAAACACTGCTATTTCTTCAGCTGTCAGCTTTAGATGTCACTTATTAGCCGAACTTCTGAGAAGCTGAAAAGTGTTTAGTTTATTTAAGCTATATCTCCCCTCCCTTCCTCCCCTCCCACCTCCCAATATACAGCAATTGTTGTTATTTTTTAGATTTACTAAGTGAGGCTGCATCTCATAAATATTAATGGTGTTAGATAATATTGAACATTTGAGTGCTTACTGTACACCAGGTACAGTTCTAAACACTTTACATACAATAAATTCATTTTCTCCTCATATCAGACTTCTGAAATACAAATTGTTAGCCTCATTTTCAGACATGGAAAATGAGGCACAGAGTAGTTATGAAATTTATTCAAGGTTATTAGTTAAGCGGTGGAACTGGGATGGCTCTATTATCTGTGCAGTCATGATTATCCTTTGCTGCTCCCCATAGAGAAGGCCATTAGAGCCCCTAGCCTTGCCTCCACTTCACCTTTCCCCTTTCACCCTGTGTCTCCTGATAACAATTACATTCTGCTATGTAACATTTTTAAGTTTCCCAGGTTTGGTTTGTAGGTTCATTCAAAAGCTGAAAATTAATATACGATATTTACATTATTACAACTAAGTGAATATTGTTCATTATAGAGACAATTAATGCCTTGGGATTATAAATTCGATGTTTCAATTTTGGTACCAGTCAAAGCCAAAAGATTGTTGCATCCAGTTCTATTTAATTTTTATTTTTTATTAATTCTCCCTTTAATTGCTCAAAATCACATCACATTTTAGTTTCCATGGTTTTTGGGCATGACTTTCATGTACAGTTCTTTACCCTGCTATTTATTATACCTTCCTCCCTTCACCTGTTTTGACAACCCTCCGCCTCCCCCTCCTGGAGTGCTGTGTAGTAGAATTTTAATTAATCCCTTCTTTTCAGCTCCCTTTGCCCTCCTCTCTACCTCTGACCCTGAACTTGGAGCTTTTCTGCAATCAGTGTTGACAGCTTTCTCCCTCCCTCCCTCCCTCCCTCCCTCCTTTCCTTCCTTCCTTCCTTCCTTCCTTCCTTCCCTCCCTTCCTTCCTTCCTGAATTCTGGGTCCTTGCCTTCTCATCTGGTTTCGTCGTTCAGTAGGCTTCCATCTTCTTCCCATCTCTTAGAAATGTGTTCAAACCTCTTGCCTACTGATGTATCCCCTTTTGTCCACTTCTACTGTTTTATTTCTTCACATTTTCTTGGAATTATTGGGTAATCATTTGTGTTTAAACTGCAGTTTGAATTAGAAACCCTATTTGGTCCACATCCTAAATAGTCAAAGTGATATGTATATGTATGTATGTATGTATGTATGTGTGTGTGTGTGTGTGTATATATATATGTATATAATCTTAAATGTGTACAAATAGCATTGTCAGGTATAAACAGCATTTGCTTCTTTAGAATTAAACGGCTTAAACATAGATGAATATTTACTTAGAAATACCTACACATTAAAGGAAATGATTTTGGAACCTTATTAGTCACCTCCCACCCACCCCAGGCTAATAACACAAAGAAAACTTTGTTATCAGGTCCACCATTGTTAATTGGAGTCCTCTATCAGCTTAATAACACTTATAGCACAAGAAAAATGGATGCTCATATTGATGTCTTTAAGGCAGAGCAAGATCCCAAAGCATCTTAATAATTACCAGAACAAAGTTAAATTATGTTCAAGATTAATTTTAGTGCAAATAATTTTAAGCTATGTCTATAGGCATTTGTGATAAATGTATTTATTGCCCTGCCATAGCACAGAAAGAATTTGAGATGGCTTACATAAATACATACTACACAAAAAGATAAATAAGAACAATGAGAAAAAGCATAGGAATGGTAGGATGAAGCTAGGATTGAGATTGGGACCCAAAGTTACTTCAGAGTGTCCGGTGCATTTGTTAGGAATGTACCACACATTTTATTCTGAGCATCTAACAGCTGACTAAAACCATTTCCACAGCCAGCAGATCAAGTTTATTAATTCACATTGCACAAAGCATAAAAGCAGTTTGCTATGGAGAACTATTGCTGGAAAAAGACTTGGGCGAATTACTTCCTGTGGGTTCTAGTAAAGCACATATGTGAAATGTAGAGAATGATGTACTTCATAACTTCTTTACAGTGAAGATAGCAATATGATGCATATAGGAGTTTTAGTAATATGAACAAGCAGAACTCCATAAGGTAGGATTATAAGCAACTTTATTCTTCCACTTCCCACACCACAATCACTAACCATTTAATGCTGTTAGATTTTCCCCACTCTTTTTGTGAAATTTAATCTCCCAGTTTTCTTACTTTTTTTGTTGTTGTTGTTTTTGTTTCAAGGCAAAGTTTCGCTCTTTTTGTCCAGGCTGGAATGCAATGGCACGATCTCAGCTCAAAGCAACCTCTGCCTCCTGGGTTCAAGCAACTCTCCTGCCTCTGTCTCCCGAGTAGCTGGGATTACATGCACCTGCCACCATGCCCAGCTAATTTTTTTATTATTATTTTTTATAGAGATGGGGTTTTGCTATATTGGCCAGGCTGGTCTCAAACTCATGACTTCAGGTGATCTGCCTGCCTTGGCCTCCCAAAGTGCTGGGATTACAGGCTTGAGCCACTGCAACCAACCCCAGTTTTCTTATTAAACAAAAAACAAAAAACAAAAAACAAAACAAAACAAAAACCACTCTTTCCATTCACTTTCAGTCACTGGAATAGTCTCCTTGTGGCCATCATTCTGTTCAGTCCACTGAGATCATCAAGACCGTACTTCATGTGAAGTGAAACCTTTCTCCTTCCCCTGGCTGAGTTGGAAGCCTGTGGTGGTAAAGAAGGATCTTGCTTCTTTCCAGGTCTTACCATTTTCTTTCTCTCCTTCCTTGCTACACCCTTACCTTCCACCACCATGTCTCAGATTCCCCTGACTTGGAGAAGACAGAAGAAGTCAGGGATAGGAAATACCTTACTTGACTGCTAGAGCCATGCCTCTCTATTGGTGCAAGTGTAGGGAGAGCCTTCTCCAGCCTTGCCTCTTTCTGGGTTCTCCTATCTCAGGGGGTAAATCCTTAAATCCTCCAGGGTATGTCAGACACCAGACACCAGTGCCCTACACATTCCAGGAAACCCTTATCAAGCTCTCTAAATGTTCTCCTGAAAGCCTCTTTCTTTAAGCTTGAGCTAAAAGGGAAACATCTTTCTTCCTCCTCAGTGGAAGAAGGAGGGAAAATGTGAGAGCACATTCTCCTAATTTTCTTTCTTGGCCTCTTCTACAAAGGCCTCTTCTATAAGGGCCTCTTATATCCTTGATGTGGTGTTGAGCTAAAGATTAAAAAGTTAGTTTTCTGACACCTCCTTTGCCTTCTTAAATGATGGAAAAAGAATCCCATGTAATATCCTATTAGATCTTTACTGAAATCTTGTAGTATAAGTGTATAGGAAATATTGCTGAAAAGCTTTTCTCTTTGAGGCCCAAAACAATGTAGGCATGAAATACTGTGTTAGTCTAGCTAGATGGCAGTTCAATCTAGCAATGTATCTATATTCTCCATTTAAACTATAAAACTGATAGCTATTCATTTTAGATAGACTAGAAACATTGAGGAACCAAAAGAAAAATTATTAAAATGATTCTGTCCCAACTTTCAGGGATGGTTATTATTAACCTTGATTTATGTCCTTTTATATTCTCCTTATACTGTAATGGACATCCCTTGCCATCTGAATCTGACTATCCAAATATTTGTTTTAAGGGCTTATAAGATTTTTTTCTTAAAATCACTATCTGAAAGGAAAACTTGTTGTAACAAATCTGCACTGTCACAGCAGTAAGACTGTTTGATTTGTGCCCAAATTCTGGGGAGAAAATAGAGTTGCTGCAGTAGATTCTCAGGTCTTCTTTTGATAACATTGACTCTTGTGCTTGCAGTTTCAACATGTAGTGCATTATCGCATCAGATCCCCACATTATTATATGAAAATGTCTTCTAAGACTGCTGAAAAGCCTGTGAAGAAGTATGAGCCCATGAATTGCTGAACACTATTGACAAAGGTGATTGAACTGCACATCAAATTTTTAACGTTGATGAAATTGATCTACTTTGGAAACGTATGCTATCTTGTATGTTCACTTCAGAAAAGGAGACAAAAATGCCAGAACATAAAGCATCCAAAGTAGTCTAACACGACTTTTAAGTGAATGTGAAGTTAAGCTAAAACCTCTGCTTGTGTATCACTTCAAAAGCCCCAGTGCCTTTTAGGGGCTAAGAGAGAGTGAATTGCCTGCTATGTAATACTCAATTCGTAAAGGTAGGATGACCAAGACAGCCTTCAGTGATTACATGAGGAGCTAACTGTCTCTATTCATCAGAATACACATGGATGGAAAACTTGCGAAGAAGGGTCTTTTGATAATAGACTAAGCTCCCAGATGTCCTTCTAGTATTGACAATTATGGAGATAATATCGCAATGGGCTTTTTGCCTTCCAGGATGATGCCATTATTGTAGCCTCTGGACCTGAGTCACTGCAGCCTTCAAGGCATATTGTTTGCAGATGGTGATGCAGTATATGGCACTTACATGCTGATATATGGTGTGATGATGCAGGCAACACTGCCTCAGCACAGAATTTATAGAAGAGTTTTGACATTCAGAAGGTCTTCACATTTATCAACTGGGTTTGGCATGTATCATAACAAACAATGAATGGTCTATGGGAGAAACTAGTACTGCAATATGTTGCTGACTTCCAAGGTTTCAGGGAAGTGATTAACTCAAAGCAAAAATCCTAAATCTTCTGAAGAAGGCTAGATTTAGTGAAGTGGATGGTACAAAGAACTTAACATATGACCACGAAACTTGTTCAACTAGTTGCTCATTCTAGGGCCCAGGAAGGGAAAGAAGAGGAGCAATAAATGCTCATTGCTGGGTCTTTAGGAAACATGAAATCATGCAGATAAAATAATTCCTCTTGCAAAGTTTGTTTTGTTTTGGTCCATAACTTTATCTGCCATTACAGGTAATGGTTCATAGTCATCCACCTCTAGTGTTTCAAGTGCCAAAAAAAGATGAGCATCCATAAGATCCTTGGACTTGAAAATAGGTGAACCACAGACATTTGATGTTTCACTCACTCTCTGCCAGCTCATTCCTATTCTGCTTCATACCCACTGAGTAATATCAACATCTGCCTGCCCGCAACCTCCATCTCCCTCTCTCTAAGACTCTCTTTATTTGGTTAGTAATCATTTTGTAAAATTTCCATGTTTGCTTATTTTATTTAGCTAAATGTTATTTGTATTTATGACATAACTTTAAAACACACAGCAGTTTTTATTTTATATTAAAAATTATGCCTGCTGTAGTACATAAGGAAAACTAATTTCTATTAGATATTCTGTTGTATTGTTGCATATTACATAAAACATACTGACTAAAAGCCCATTAAGTATGAAATAATTATGTAGTTGATATTTTGTACAGTATATCTATGCAAAAATTCTTGGAATTGTTACTATGTAGGTGCATAAGAGGGTTTAAACTTTGGAATATTTTGGGGGTTCTTGGATGGGCTTAAAACGGAGTATGCTTTTTCCCATTTCAAATAATAGAATATACCTATAGTTTATTCTGCCACTGTCTCCTTATGTATTATCCAACTATTAAACCAGGAAAGGATTAGATTCTAATAAGAAGCAATGCCTGTATTCAAATTTACTTATTTATTTTTTAACAAAGTGAGATATAATTTTATTGATTTGAACTTTTTTCCACAATATATTGTGACTATATCTATTTGTAAGTAAATATTATATATATTGCTATTTATAAAAATATATGCATTTGTCCTGTTTATGTAATTGGTAGGCCAAGCGTCAGAATGCTTGCAGTACCCACAGCTCCTTTCTGAGGTTTTATGTCCATGGCTTTCTGCAGAGGAAGCAAGACCATATTGTTTCTTATAAATAGAGAGCCACTTCTCATCACCTGACGTTACCATTCTGGTCCCAAATGATTGAAGCAGAGGAGGGTCCTTAACTCAGGGTTTGCAAACTCAAGGGTCAATACAGGCCAGCACCTAACATAATTGAAGTTAGTTGGTAGATGTAAGAGACAACAGGGAGTTTGCTGCAGACTGCAAAGAATTAGAACGTGCCCTGTCTTAAGGGGCTGGCCAATACTTAGCTTTTGCCAATAGCTGTGTCATCCAGGAATAAAGAGTAAGTGTTGGTAGATCTTGAGATTTTCAAGAAAACCTAAACATTCTGATTTTTTAAAAATGAAATTCTCTGAGGGCCAGGTGCAGTGGTTCATGCCTGTAATCCCAGCACTTTGGGAGGCCGAGGTGGGCAGATCACGAGGTAAAGAGATCGAGACCATCCTGGACAACATGTTGAAACCCCGTGCAAAATTTTTGTATTTGTTTGTAAAAATACAAAATTTAGCTGGGTGTGGTGGCACAGGCCTGTAGCCCCAGCTACTCAGGAGGCTGAGGCAGGAGAATCTCTTGAACCTGGGAGAATCACTTGAAACCGGGAGGCGGAAGTTGCAGTGAACCAAGATTGAAACACTGCACTCCCCTGGTGACAGAGCGAGACTGTCTCAAAAAAAAAAAAAAAAGAAAAGAAATTATCTGATCTCCTGTGTGGGCCAACAAAGTGCAAGCCGAGCAAATCACGCTTATGTTCCCCATGTGGCTTGTTTTCAACTTTTAACCTTTCCAAGGGCAGTCAATGTGTGAATGTTCCAGTGACCTATGACCTGTGAGACCACTGTCACAAAAGCTTGCCCAGTCAGTGATGATGGCAGTTGTCTTAGTCTGTTTGCACACTCCTATAAAGAACTGCCTAAGACTGGGTAATTTATGAAGAAAAGAGGTTTAATTGACTCAGTTTCTCAGGCTTAATGGGAAGCATGTCTGAGAGGCCTCAGAAACTTACTATAATGTGAGAAGGGTGAAGGAGAAGCAAGCACATCTTACCATAGTGGAGCAAGAGAGAGAGAGCACGAGCCAAGGGGAAGTGCCACACACTTTCAAACAACCATATCTCGTGAGAACTCACTATCACAAGAACAGCAAGACGGAAGTCCACCCCCATGATTCAATCACCTCCCACCAGACCCCTCCCCTGACATGTGGGGATTACAATGAGATGAGATTTGGGTGGGAATGCAGAGCCAAACCATATCAGCAATTAATACAAAAAGATCATATTCCTTTGAGAATTTATATTATACAAGGATTTAGTCAGTGATAATGGAAGCAGAAGATAGAATACTCCCATGGAAAAGGTTGGCAGGAGGAAAATAAAGCAGTAGATGCTATGAGTAAGAGAAAATTATGATTATTAGAAGCTAAATCTTGCAGCACAGGGGAGGATATAGTTGGTTAGTAGGTAGAGTAGGAGTAATTAGGTAGAGCTGAGTCATGATGCAGTCAGGATGAACAAATTCAGAGTGATGATAGGAGAACAGATACTCTGGTTTTCTAAGCTGCTGGGTTCTGAATAACTCTCAAATTCTCTGAATTTCATTGTAGCCTTTGGGAGGTCTTCATGGATGGTTGCACTTGCACTTCTTCTGGGAATTGTTTTTGGTTCCATGAAGCATGATCCTGTAGATAAGATTCTCAACTTCTTTTTGTGCCATTTATAGTTCCAATAGGTATTGACTTACTGGAGACAAATTGAATAAGTCTCTCTTTTTGTAACCCCAAACATTTAACAGTATTTATGTACCATAATATATTTAATTAATTCCTCATTGATGAACATTAAGATTGTTTCCAACTTCTAATATGCATACAATTTTTGTCATGAAATCCTTTGTACATTTATTATAGTGTACTTGATATTCCTCAGGATAAATTCCTCTGGGTGAAATTCCTCAATCAAAGAATATGTGGGCATTCTAAAACTTTCAATACATATTGCCAAGTTGCCATCTAAAAAGGTTTTATAGATTTACAATCTTTACTAGCAGTCTACAAGAGTGCCAGCTCCTCACTCCCTATGAGTACTGGATATTATTTTTTATTTTATCTTACCAATATTTTGAGTGAAAAATGTTGACCTGCTTTATTCCTGATATGTTTTATCGCTCTTGTGATTGAACATAATTTTTTGGACATTAATTGTCCATTTGCATTTATGTTGTGAATTACTCTTGTATGTTCTTTGCTTAAAATAACCAAGGGTATAATTTATTTGTTTATTAACAGTAATAGTATTTATTAATTTACAGCTATGTGCCACTAATTATGCTAAAAACTCTATAAACTTTATTTCATTTAATCCTCACAACAACCTTTGAGGTAACTATTATTATCCACAAATTAGAGAAATACAAACTAAGTTTAGAGAATGCTATGGTCTGAATGTGTCCCCAAAATTCATATGTTGAAACTTAATCACCAATGTAATAGTCTTAAGAGGTGGGGCCTTTAGGAAGTTATTAAATTATGAAGGTGGAGTGATGGGATTTGCACTCTTATAAAAGGTGCAAAGGAGCTGCCTCTCTCTCTCTCTTGTCCCTTCCATCCCTTCCACCATGTGAGGGCACAGCATCCTCTTATGCAGCAACAGGGCACCATCAGGTGGATGCAGGAGGACGCAGGAGGATCCAGTAATGGGGCACCACCTTGGAAGCAGAGAGCAGCCATATGCCATTGCCATGATTTTGAACTTCGCCGTCTGTAGAACTGTGAGAAATAGATTTCTGTTTAAATTACCCAGTCTAAGATATTTTGTTGTAGCAGCCCAAACAAACTAAGACAGAGATTTAACATGATCAAATAGCAAGTAGCCTGATGTGTACCCAGGTTTACTAAATTCAGATCATGAGGTTAAGGTGCTTTTATAGTTGCCAGGCAGAGTCACTGCTTGTGGTTGCGAAGATTATGCTCCTGTCTTATCTAGAAGCACAATATTTTTAAAACAACAAATACAGACGCATGCCCATTTTGTGAATTACATCATTTAAAATGTTGGAATCTACTCGAATTAAGATGAAACACGTCATTTCTGGTGAATGCTTTATATATTAGAGAAAACATATACTTAAAAATCAAAAGATCTGGATTCAAATCCCAGCTCTGCTATTTACTGGCTGGGATATCCCTGGTAAGTTTCTTCTGTATCTTTACTTCTAAGATAAGGATAATAATGCTTTCTTTTTTTGGTTGTTCTCAAGACTAAATAAAATTTTGTGTGAAAAGCTGGTATCCCCAAAATGTTAATTAATTCCATTCCTTCATGTGTATAATAAGCATGTCAATACCTTCAAATGGTGACTAAACTGCAGTAGCCTCATTATTTGGGATCATAACCATGATATACCAGAAAAATAAACATCAGGAGCCACAAAAGAGCAATAGGTTCTTGTACCATATATTTTCATTTGTATTAAAATTTTCACTCAAGTTATAGTGGTACAACCTCTAATAATTTGCCTGACTAGCCAAATGTAATTATTTTTTCCTAAGAAGTAAAGCTTTTCTCAAATCTTTCATCCTTACCAAGCACCTAGGGCAAAAGACATGGAGTCGGCCAGAGGACTCATTTTACAGATGAGGAAGTTATTTGTTCTCTCTAAGCCTCTATGTTTCCTCCTGGGAATAAAAGAGCTAATAGAACGTATGTTTCCCCACTTTTCTTTCTCCAAGGGAAATAGTTGGATGATTAATGAGATAATGAATGTGAGGAGAACTCCCTGGAGGAAAGACATTTCATAAACACGAAGTGAAGACTCTGGCTGACTCACTGATTTCAGCAGCTCAGAGGTATGGATAAATCTTTTGGTACGAATCCTAGCTACTTAATCTACCTACCTCATGCATACCTTAAAAGTTGGATTGTGCAGCCTTTCCTAAATGTCAAACTGATCCTACTTACAGCAAAATTCATCATCCAGTAATTAACACCAAGTGTTTATGAAATTAAATGATTCATCTCTCAATGTTTTGCAGGGTGGGAGGCAGAGAAGTACACAGGACAAACTTGGAATTGAATCACTTATATAACGTAGCCAGGAGCTGCTTTGCTTTGTGTTTTCAGTCTTTCAGAATACAAAGTCCTATCCCAGAACCACTCCCTTTAAAACAAATTGATGTTTTGGTGTCTGAAGTTTTCTTGGAGAATGGAAATGAATTGGTAAAATTTTAAAAGCCAAAGGCAAAGGAGAAAAACTAACAGCTGGAAGAATTAAATGAATACTACATCCAGCTGTTTTCTAAGGACCTAAAGTATGTCATGGATGTCAAGATGTTACTGTAGATGTGGCTGGAAGCTCTGTGATATGCCTCTGACTCTGTGGGTTGAAATGGAAAACAATTCCAGGAGAGCAAATAAAGAAATGAGTTTTCCAGCCCAACTCTTGTGTTAAATGAGAGCCATAGCACTTTTGTTAGATTAGAAAAGAAGTCAAGAAATGCACTGCAGTTGATACCCATTTAAGATTGTTACGTATTCTTGATAAATTGGCTTTTAAAAATCATTATAAAGTATCCCTCCCCGGCATGTTCTCTAGGGCATGATTTCCTTTCCTTTTCTTATTGTTGTAGATTTAAAAATTAGTTTATTAGGTGCCATCCAGCCTGGGCTTTTAAATAAATGGTGCTGGATAAATGGGTGGCCATTTGAAAGGAGATAAAAATTAAATCCATATATCATACCATACACAAGAATAACTCAAGAAGAGTTAAGGATTTAAATGTGAATAAAGAAAGCATTTAAGAATGCGAAGAAAACATGGGTAAATTCCTTTTTTGCCTTGTAGAAAGTGTAGGGAAAGCCTCTCTGACCATTACTCAAAGTCCAAGGTCAATAAAAGTAAAGACTGAGAAATCTGACTACATAAAAAATTTAAAAAACCTTTCAATACTAAAAAACACACATCCTAAACAAAACCAAAACAGCTGACAAGCTAGGAGAAAATATTAATGACGTACATACAGAGATTGAGAAATGGAGAGAAGGACCTAGACCTATTAGAAAAAAATATGAACAGACACACAAATATATAGCCCTCAAATACATGAAAAACTTATTTAAATTCACTTATAATTAGAGATAAATACTGAGGTACAATTTCTCACTATCAGACGGGGAAAAATTAAATAGCATGTCAACACATTCAGCTAGTGATGCTGTGAGGGCACAAATACTAGCTCACAAATTGCTGGTAAGAATGTGCCCCAGTACCACTCATAAAAGGCAAGTTGTTCATACCTAACAAAACTACATATGCACTTGTTTTTTGACCCAGAAATCCCACTGTGAGGATCCACCGTGACTATATACTTCCCCAAATACAAAAATATATATACCAAAGTTATGTATTGTAACATTGCTTGTAACTGAGAAATATTGGAGGCAACTTAAATTTCAACACTTTGGAAGAGTGGTTGAAGAAATTCTAGCACACCTACACAATGAAGGACTATGCTCCTGGAAACCAGAATGAGGAAGATCTCCATGAGCTGATATGGAATGATTTCCAGGACATACTGTTCCGTGAGAAGGAAAAGCACAAAAGGGTATATGTAGCATGTTACCTTTCATATGAGAAAGAACTAGATGTAAAGGCATAAGATAATACATATGTATCTGTACATGTGTGCAAAAGAAATTCAGGAAAGATAAATCAGAGACTAGAGACTGGTTACCTACAGAATTTGGTGGGAAAAATATGGGAAGAAGTGAATATGGATAGATTAGTAGAGAGGAAGAGGAAGAAACATGTTTCTGAATATATTTTTAATATAGTTTTGACTCTTAGATCCATAGTAATGTTTCACATACATACTTTTTCCCTAATAAATACTTACAATCAACCAGGAAGTGGGATAAACCCAAAATGGAATGTAATCAATAACAAATGAACCTAATGTGTGACAAATTAATTCATAATCACACTGAAGTGAATGTGTGAAAATAATATGTTGACTGGATACTGTGAGACTAAAGAGAAAAAGAACTGTATATAAATACTGTTATCTGGAAATTTGCTTATCATATGTAAAGATTAGTAACTGTTTAACTACCTTTTATGTACATTATTAAATAAGTGAATGTATTGTAGATAATGAGAGCCAGGTTTCTCACTGTTGGGGAAAGAAGTTACAGTTAAATAAAGGGGAAGCACGGAATGAATGTCATGATGTTGGACTGGAATCAGAGGTATCAATATGCACTCATGATTTTACATATACACACACACATATATACATACACACAAATAGATTTAGAAATAAGTATAGATGTGTGTATGTGTGGGTTAGTATTCATATACATATTTCTTAGCTTTGTCCACTGAGAGGGCCTGAGAGTAATGATACCCCAGTAGCCATGAGCATACCTACTGGCAGAATCTTAGTTTATAAATACTATTTCCAAGTAAAAAAAAAAAAAAAAAAAAAAAAGAAAGCAGAGCTCCTTGAAAAAGTGGTTGATTCTAGAATTGGGAAAGAGAAAATAAAAGATGAGACTGGAACATCTTGTGGTACCAGAAAACAAGAAAGCGCTCAAAAAAAGAACGAGGGCATGTCCTAAGGACATAGGAGCTCCTGATGGCCAAACATGTAACAACTTGAGCAATCAAATATATAATTATAATATTGGATGATAACCAATAGAATAAAATAAATATCCTGAATTCTACACTTATAAATAATCCAAATAAATAAATTTATAGGGAGAAGGGACAGCTCTTCCCTACAGAAAAATTCCAATGAACAAATGTAGAAGATATGAAGGACGTACAAAGTTATTACTACGTAAACACAGCAGTAAGATCCACTAAATAAGAGGGATGCTAAAATCGTTGAGCAAAAGTTTGAAAATACCACCACAATCTCAAACTATCTTCATTAATTTCAAGGATAGTAATAAGAAGTTTAGAGAGAAAAATCCTTGCAGATACCACATTAACCAATGATCAAGGCTAACACCACTAGAGTCAAGGCATGATTAATTTACCCTCTGATATATACTGAGAAAGAGAAAACATTACTTAGGTAATATTCTTTCCCAAAAGGAATAATGTTGAAAACATGAGACAAATTCATACTGAGGAACATTCTAAAACATAACTGACCAGTACTCTGTCAAGAACATTAAAGACAAGAAAAACATGAGGGACTGCCACAGATTATGTGGAAGAGAATGAGGAAGCAGTGTGGGATCCTTGATTCAATCCTGGAGCAGAAATTGATGGAACTGGAATAAGGTCTGTATTTGTTAGAAGCAAGGAACTAGGTCCAGCTCACACTCAACAGTGGCAGGCAGTAGCGGGGGCGGATTGCACAAGGGATTCACTGGGGACTCTCTCAGAGACTTCCTATGGCAAGCAGCAAACAGCAACAGGGAGAGCAAGAGGCAGAGCAGGGTTGGAAGTCAGGGAGGGATTAATCACTTCCATTATGGACATATTGAGTATAAAATGTTGATGAATATTTAGGTGGAGATGTCTGTCTGGAAGTTGGATGTTGAGCCTGAGGCTCAAGTACCAGATCTGAACAAGAGGTAAAGATTTAGGTATCTTTAGCCTGCCAGTGGCAATTAACGCCAGAGATATTTTTAATAGAGACGGGGTTTCACTGTGTTGGCCAGCCTGGTCTCGAGTCCTGACCTAGTGATCCGCCTGCCCTTGGCCTCCCAAAGTGCAGGGATTACAGGCGTGAGCCACCACGCCCGGCCTCACTTTTTTTTTTTTAATTTAATTTTTTTTGAGATGGACTTTTGCTCTTGTTGGCCTGGCTGGAGTGTAGTGATGGGATCTTGACTCACTGAAACCTCCATCTTCCAGGTTCAAACAATTCTTTCTCCATCACTCAAAGAAAATGTGCAGGCTGAGTGAGGTGTATCAATATTTAAGATACAGGCAGATAAAGAAAATTCCACAAAAGAGATACAAATGGAATGACCAGAGAGGCAGAGGGATAATGAAGAGTGAAAACCTCAGAAACCAAGAATGAGAGGGTTTCCAGAAGAGAGGAGAAGTGTCAACAGCCACAGGGAGATTTGTTAAGATGAGTACTGGGAAATACTCAAGGAATTGCACTTTTATTTTCTTAGTCTCATTCTTCCATCTCATAGAATGAATTGGAAATTAAGAGGTCATTGGTGGCCTTGGCAGAACTGGGTTCGGTGGACTGGTGATAATGGAATGCAGGTGCTTTGGTTGAAGACTGAACATGAGCTGAAAAAGTGGAGACACAGAATGAGTTTAGTCTACCATCTTGAGAAGGCTAGAAGGAAGTCATACACTGCCTCTCATCTGAGTGTAGTGTTACACTCATGAGGAAAATTCCCATTCTAGCAACCACCATCCAATAAAAAGGTTGAATTTTAAAATATCTTCTGTTAGCTCTCTATATGTAAATGATGATTCTAAATTTTTTGAGAATTTTTTGAGCATGTACTTGTTCCTATGCTCTTTAAAAATGGTAAAATATTTCCACAGTTGCTGACCATCTGAGATGCATTTTCTATCACCAATCTCATAAAAATTCAGCTATTGTACCTTTCCCCAAAAAGCCTGTGATGTATTCATTATATTGAATTGCAATCTCACCCTTCCTTTCTGCTCCTTTGTAAAAAGACAGATAATATTTCAGCAGTTTTTTAACGCTTCTGTCTTGAGGGAATGTAAATACAAGCATAATTGATTTTCTGAACTTGATTTTTTTTCTGTGTTCCAGTGCTTTATGCATTATAGGTAGGATGACTGACAAATCAGCCCTGATTGCTAATTAGGATGCAGAATATATTAAAAGCATAACACATATATCCAGTTTGCTCTCAGTGCAAACCCTGGAAATGTGAACCTTCTCAATGCTCTAGTGCTTATTGTCTAATTACCTGCTCTTTTGCTTTGACTCAGCCATTCAGGAATTACACTAGCCTAGTTTGGCAGTTCAGGGGCGATTGCCAGCTAAATGGTGAAATTCACTTTGCCCAACTTTGACTCATCTTTCCTTCCTCTTCCCCCTCTGATACGACATTCTTCCTCAAAAAGCATTTCTTCCCTTCACGTGTTGGCTGGATAATGAAGGCTGGTGTTCTCCCCCTTGTTTGAAGGCTAAATTCTCAGGTAATTTTACTTCAAGGATTGGTGAAATAGGAATTCTGTCCCTTCCTTTTTCTAACTCCTGAAATAAATAGTTCTTTTTGTGTCAGTGTCAGTAATGGCAAGGCAAGATCCCTGGGGTTCCCATTCTTCCCTGCATCACCTCAGCAATCAGCCTGTGGCCCTGAAAGGAGAGGCCATCTTTGCCTTTGTGTTGGAAATGAGAGTTCACTATTCACACCAGGAAATCTGTGGGCACCTGGAAGCTGAAAAGTAAAAATTGATTTTCTTTCACCTTCCCATGAATCTGAATGTCACTTCAGAAGCTCCCAAGATTTAATTGATCTGTGACAACTTCACAGCAACTCCACCCCCTGTTGAGTGATTAAGAATATTAATAAGGTTGAGGGCGCTGGCAACACTGAGAGGTAGGTATCTGCTTCTCCTCGTGGGGCCTCATTATGAAGCATTTAGATAGAACTTCATTCTTACAAGTGCTTTAACCAAATTTCTCTGTGTGTGTTTGAAGGTGGCTTGGAAGCATCATTTGAAGACTGAACTACAAAAATCTGTCAATATTTGTGTCTTTTTGAACCGTAATGAGGGCAGTTTTATAAGGTTCAGATTAATATTAGCTACTGCCAGAGAAATGGAAGTTTGAAGCTTGTATTGATGAAATGAATTCTGATTCCTCATCAAGAGGGTTTGTCCTTATAACTAAAGAATTAGTAAAGTCATTTATTTTTTCATTAACAAAACATTTGTTGCGTATCTATTCTTCAGTGCTTAATTACCCAGTAGGCAGATCAGGCATGCATGTGGGGACCCATAAAATAAGGCATTGTGTTTTCTGTAATTTAGTTCAAAATCATTCAGCATAGAAAGTATGATACATATGTGTGTGTTCAGTAAGTTTAACTTACCTCCAGGGGCACCTTGCTAATATTTGAAGAACCCTAATCAGAAATACATACTCTAGGGTAGATTAGTTAGCATTTGAAAGACTCTAATCAGGTAGCTACTTTAAATGTTTAACTCTCAGCCATCACAATTAGCACTAGAGGGTTTATTAACCAGCCTGAGGGATGCTAGTAATAATTTTAAATTAGTGAAATAAGTAATATTCAAGATAAGTACATTGGTTAGAAATAGGGCACAAGCAGTACTGCCTTAGCATGAACAGGATACAAGAATCTAGGGTGCTCCTGACCCAGGTCTGTGGTTTCCATTAGAAGGTTGTGTGAATCCTGCTACAAGGCTACAATTGCATTTGCATTGAGTGAGTCTTTCATGAAAAGTGCTTTCATGTTGCAGTGCTTACAAGGGCAGAAAAAGGAGAATTCATGGAGCTTATAATACTGGATACATAATTGTATGCAATTGAATTTGTTTTCAGAAAAAAAGCTTTCTGACAACAGTGCAGAGGATACGCTGGGGTGTTAAGGAGCTGGAGAGAGCGAAGATAGACCAGTTAGGAGGCTCTGGTGGTAGCCTAATGAAGAAACTCTGAACTAAAGTTGTGGCAGTGTGAGTGGATGGAGTAGAGAGGATAGATTGGAAAGGTTTACAAGAGAAAAAGAAATGGATTTGATGAATAACTGGACATGGAAGAAGGGTATGTAGGTGAAAAGAAAGACATAACGACAGCTTTCAAGGTTCTGATTTTCACAGTTCCATTTACCAAAATATAACTGTTCAGTGCCAGTGAAAAATCAGCTACTTTTGAATAAGTTATGTGAGATGTCTGCAGAACACCAAGTGGAGTAATCCAACAGGTAGATTATATAATATATAGACACACATGTACGGATGTACATATCTGCTGTCTGGGATTTAGGAAGGAGACCCGGGCTGGAAATCGATATCTAATGTGTTTAATAAACATGTATTAGTCATTTACTATACTCCAGACCAATATTAGTGTGATCCTTCCCTTCATGATGATTTCAGTATTTGGCAGACACCAAATAATGGGGGCCTTTGAAGTCTTGAGAATGAGGTCACCCAGGGAAAATGTAGAGTTAAAGGTGCAGAAGCAGGATCCATTGGACAATTAACATTTAAGATGCAGGAGGAAAAAGGATGAATGATACAAATGATATACGAATTGAAAACAGGAAGGATTGGCCAAATAAATAGGAGGAAAATGAGAATGGTACCGAGGAAGTCAAGAAATATTAAAGTTTCATCTTTTATATGAAAGATGAGAGAATGGTGATTGGTATCAAATATTGCAAAGACCAACTAGAAAAAGGAATTAAAACATCCATTTAATATGACTCTTTGGAGGTGCATTAATGGGACCATTTTCTTGTAGTGAGTGAAGGCTGAGGATCAAGGAGACACTAAGTAATAGAGTGGAAATGAATCTTTCAAAAGCTTGTCCCAGGAAGGATAGCAAAAGCTATTGGATAGGTGGCTTTGGAGAGAAGAGTTGGCCAGAGTTCTGCTTTCTGTTCTATATGTTAGTGAGACAGAAGTCTATGGACGTGAGTTTCAAGGAAATTAAGCAGGGCAAAGTGGCCCAAAAATGAAATGCTAAAGTATTAAGGAGACATTAAAATAAATTATTAATTCTAAACCTTGTTCATTTTAAATGAAACAAATACCCTGATAGCTATATATCTTTGAATGCAACTTGAGAAGTGTTGGCTTCTTTAACACAGGTTTATCATGTAAGCATCAAGCAGACAGAAGGTGTCTTGTGAACATGCTGGCTGCAGTGGCGGGGAGAGGCGCCATGACCAGCGAGGCCCTTTTATCTCTACTAGAACTCTGACAGGCCACTTTATATGGGACACGGTTCCAGGAATGACATTCCATTACAAGTGAGTCAGCATTTATGGGACTGTCACAGCTTTACTGGAAAGTACCACCTTATCTTCCTGAACAATTACTTTCAGGAAATATGATGGAAAAAATTTCAGAGCTCTGACCTCTCCAAATTTGCTCTTTGTTTTTTCAAATTTCCTGTAGAGTTGCTCATAGTTTAAGAATTGTTTTCATTAGAAAGTACATGTGGAGTCTGTCGGCAATTAAAGGCAGCCAAATCCTGCCTCCAAAGCAAAGGTGAGATATTGCCTAGGCTAGAGCCAAAAACATAGCTTTTGAGATCAGATTGGCTTGGGCATAAGTTCCAACCCTGTAATTCATTAGCTGTGTGACCTTGCAGATGATTTACTTAGCCTTTTTGAGACTCAGTTTCCATAGCTGTATAATCAGAGAAAACAAAATGTTGTGAAATAATATACATCAAATGTTTTGGAAGAGGTCGTTTGTTCTATAGCCAGTAGGGTTTTTTTTTTTTTTTTTTTTAATAGTTATTAGTTTGACTTGATTGGTTAAATCTGAATGGCATTTTTTCAGCACCCATGATGAGCAAAGTACTCTGTCCACATACACTGCAAAAAGATAAGAAATAGCCAGTATAAATGACAGTAAGTAACTTCTCCATTTACGCCAATTGCTCAAGAAAGAATGGAGTGAAACTGATGCAGGAGGGATATAAAGTGAAGCAGAATACAATTTCAAACCACAGTGAAATGCCATCAGGCCACTATAAAAAGAGTCAATAAGAAACCTCTAGTGGAGATTTAAAAGAAAAGTATAGTGATTGTTATTTTGAAATTATTTAAGTATCATCACCATGGTTTCATGTTATCTTTTTTATTTTATATTCTTAGAGAGGCTTGGATCATTTCCAGATACTGAAGCACCCAGTATATATACAAATTGAGAAATGTCAAAATAGGATTAAAAACTGTGCTGTATTAAAAAATGTGTGTGTGTGTATATATATGATCAATTATTTCTTTTAACACCAAAATACAGTCTACTATGAATAAGCTTTTCACAATATAGTAACAAGATTGATTTTAAAAACCCTATTTCAAAGTGTACTATAGGCACTATGAAGAACATTTTGTTTCAGTCTTGTCACTGTGTTTTTGGGAAGACTTTACAAACCTATGTTTGATGGGACTACACTGGCCATTTGTGTATGAGAGGTCTGAGTCACAGTGGGGTGGCCACAGACTTGTGGTGATGGACTCTGACCAGTACCTCTGAATCCTTGGCATAATGTAGATGCTCAAGAAACTTTGTTGAATTAATCAGTGAATTCCTATGTCCTGATTACCACTTACGAAGTGTGCTGAAGATCTTTAAAACTGGTGTGCTGCTAGATTTGGGTAACAGTTTAAGATTCCATTGTTACAAAGGGAAAGAACACATTGCCTTTGCTGGGCTTCTGCATTCTTTACATGGGTGACTGCCTTAGAGAGGGCTCGGTGCAGAGAAGAAGAGGGGAAGTGGAACATGATGAGGGACATGGACAAAGGAGCTCTCTCAGGCTCAGTTTGCTTGGGTTGTTACTATTCAGAGGGCTTGAGGATTTTGGGGTTTATAATGCACAAATCGCACAGCATCAACCCTGTAATATATTAATAGGAGAAGTTAATTCTACCAGCAGCAGCATTCGAGCATTTCTAATTTTCCTAGAAATTAAGATAAATTCATCTGTTTTTAAATGAAAGACTTTTAAAAATTTAATCTATAATCCCTGTTTTTAATAATAATTCAAAACTGTGCTAACACCTGAGATATGACCTCCATCTTCAGAGTTTGTGTATCTAGAACAGATTATGCCAACTAACCTCATGCAAGATGCTTCCTGTCATTGCCAGACCACCTTCTCATCTAACTGTGGCTCACTACTGACAGAGAGAAAGCGGGGTAAAGCATTTAAATCCTCCTTAAATTGATGCAGCTTAGTAGGCTCAGCTTTGAAGCCCTTTGAGTCCCGAGGGCCTGGTTTTCCCATTCTAGATGGAGTAATGCTTCTGCTCATTCTCCCAAAGTAGATAATTAATTCTTGGTAGTGTGGCAGAGAGAAGGTGAAGGCAAGTTGCTTTAGTTTTGAGTCTTTAAAAGAATCTGGTCTCCTTTACCCATGGGAGCTTTAAGTATTCTGGTACACAAGAGGTAGTAATAGTAGTAATGATAATAATAGTAATAATAATAATAATAAACCCATTATAGTCTTGTATTTAGGAATGACTCATCTACAAAATCTGTGGATTTTAAAAGTACGACTCATCTACACATCCTCCCTAAAAGTGAAAGAAAGATTCACTTCACTGAGGAAATTCAATTTAATGTACATACATTGAATGTTTAGTGTGTGCTCGATTCTATGTTAGGCATTTTGTCTGGAAGAATATAAAAATGATTCTAGATTACTGTCTTTGTTTTTAAGCTCAAAATCTAAACGTGGAGGCTGGCAGCACCCAAGTAAAGGAAGCCTGGCAGGTCTCATTGCCAAAGCCCTGGCCCCATCATCATGCTGACACTTCCTGTCTCCTTTCTCTCCTCCCTTCCCTCACTCACTTCAGCTACCAATGACCGGGTGCCTGTTTTTTGTTAGGCCAGAGGCTAAGCGCTAGGGGTATGAGGGATATGGACATGAATACAATTCTGGAATTGTTCTTCAGAAGTGCACAATCTCGTAGTGCCTTTCTCAAAAGCACCTAGGTCTCTTGCAAGTACCTGCACATACTTGAAGGTAGCAAGAGGCCTAGATGCTTTGAGAAAACCACTAGGTGTGCATGTGTGCGGCCTGGAGTGCAGACACATCGGCCTCCACTCTTCTTCTGACTCTCTTCCCAGACACTTTCAGTGAGAAGAAAGTTGAGAGTAGGGCTCAGAAGACATCTTCCCAAAATTCTTGACATGTCAAAAACCTTAACTTCCCTTTCTTTTGGTTAATAATGTTATGGGCTGAACTATTCCCCCACTACACCATCCCCTTCAATTCATATGTTAAAGTCCTAGCCCTCAGTACTTCAGAATGTGACTGTATTTGGAGCTAGGGTCTTTAAAGAGGTAATTAAATGAGGTCATATGGGTGGGCCTTAATCCAATATGACTTGGTCCTTTTAAGAACAGGAAGAGAGGCCACGCGCGGTGGCTCACACCTGTAATCCCAGCACTTTGGGAGGCCAAGGCAGGTGGATCACCTGAGGTCAGGAGTTCAAGACCAGCCTGGCCAATAAGGCGAAACACCATCTCTACTGAAAAATACTGAAAGGGATCAAATGAAAAAACTAAAAGGCAGAAATGAAGTCCACAGGCAAACAGCCCGGGCGGCGCCCTGGCAGCCCGGGCGGCGCCCTGAGCCTAGTTAAAGATCGACCCCGGACCTAACCGATTAGGTTATCTATAGACTCCAGACATTGTAAGGACAAATGTTGTGAAAGTCTCTGTCCTGCTCTGTTCTGTTCTAATTACCGGTGTCTGCCACATATCTTAGTCCTGGGCCCAGTACAAACACATCCCTCTATTTTGTCCCAACTTCCTGAGCCCAGTACAAACACATCCCCCCCACACATCTCAGAAACACCACCTAGAGAGCCCCTGATAAGGTCACAACCGTTTGTAGTTTTACTAAATGCGCGGGAACAAATAGAAAACTGTTAATTGTATAACTTAAAATATTAACCAATTACCAGTTGTGATGCTGCAACCAAAAGAATTCCTTTGTACCTCTGTAACCTTACATATCCTGTATGCATCGGGCTATAAAAAGCAGGCACATGCATCATTCGGGGCCCTCTTGTATGTTGTAGAATGGAGGGACCAAGTTCGAACTTGCATTAAAGATCCTTGCCGCTTGGCTTTGACTCTGGACTCTGGTGGTCTTCTTCGGGGAATAAACGGTCTGGGCATAACAATACAAAACTTAGCCAGGCATGATGGCAGGCGCCTGTGATATCAGCTACTGAGGCAGGGAGATTACTTGAACCTACGAGGCAGATGTTGCAGTGAGCTGAGATCACACCACTGGACAACATCCTGGGTAAGAGAGTGAGATTCCATCTAAAAAAAAAAAAAAAAAAAAAGAAGAAGAAGAAGAGGAAGAGACACCAGAAGCAGGAGCACACGTAGGGAAGACCATGTGAGAACACAAGGAGGGAGAAGGCAGCCATCTACAAGCCAAGGACAGAGGCCTCAGCAGAAACCAATGCTGCTGACACCTTGATCTCAGATTTTCAGGCTCCAAAGTTGAGAGAAAATAAATTTCAGTTGTTTGAGCCATCCAGCCATGATACTTTGTTATGGCAGCCCTGGCTAACTAAGACAACTCATTCATGTGCTACCCTGCACAAGTGAGAGCAGCTAGACTTTTCTACTTCATCTTTTTGAGGAAGCTCTGAGGTTTGAAAAGCTAAGGTAGCTAAAGGCTAGAGATGTTTAGTTTTCCAAAAGTTGGGAAATGTGGGATCATCTTGAGCAGTTTGGTTGCCAAGGACTTACAAGAGGATGAATACCAGGAAATCAGGCACCTTAAAAGTCAGCACAGCTGATGAAAGATTATTTAGAGAATTGTGGAACGTAAGGATCTAAGTATATCAATTATGGGTGGGTGAAAGATGTTTATATTTACTTGAACAACGTAGTAGTGACATACCACTATCTACTAAAGTTTAAATTCTGCAACCTAGATTTTGAGAACCTTTTTTGTTGATCTTTGACGGCATTCTAATTTGATTTCTTACTACTCCCCAATTGGCCTTCAATGCTTTGACTGAATGAACTGCCCCCTGAATGTATTTTCTCACCTCAGTGTGTTTGTTCATGCCAGAGGGAAGTCTCTTTGAGGATGCCTTTTCCCACCCTAATCCTTATCTTCCTGTTTATTCAAATCCAGTCTATTGTTTATGCCCCGTACCTCTGCTTTCATGAAATACTAATCTTTCTCCAGCATGGAACCAACTCCCTTTCTTTTGAAACTCCATTGCACCTAATTTGAATCTCTTTCAAGCTTGCATGACAATTTTCTTTTCATGTTCTCTCCCTTAATAGGCCATATGCATATCAAGCCCAGGGTCCACATTCTGATCATTTTTGTATCCCTTACAATGCCTTGCACATAGTAGAAACTCAATAAATAGCTGATCAATAAATACATATTGCCATAAACTGAAATATCTGGATAATAGATATTTTTGGCCATTATATTAAATTCTCAATTGTTTCAGTGACTCTCATCTTTCTTCTAAATCTGCTTCTCATCTTACAGCATCTTTTTTCCTCAATTTCTAATTTCTGGTTACCCAGACTCCCTAGAGCTATTTCTGACCATTTCTTCTTCTTCTTGACTTCCTACCTGGTAATTTCTGTATCTTATTAATTTTTTATTTAATAAGATCTGTTGTTGTCTAGACTTTAATTGTCTGTGGTTTTCCAACAGCCGGATTGTTTGACTGCAGGCTTGCCTTCTCTAATATCCCTTCCCACCACCCCACAAAGCCAGACTCATGTATTGGTATGGTTTGGATTTTTGTCCCCGCCCAAATCTCTTGTTGAATTGTAATCCCTAATGTTGGAGGTGGAGCCTGGTGGGAGGTGATCGGATCATGGGGTGGAGTTCTCATGAATGGTTTAGCACCATTCCCCCTTGGTACGATATAGTGAGTGAGCTCTCATAAGAGCTCGCATAGTTGTTTAAAAGTGTGTGGCACCTCCCGCCCTCCCTTCCTCCTGCTTCCACCATGTGAAGTGCTCGCTCTCCCTTTCCCTTCTGCCATGATTGCAAGTTTCCTGAGGCCTCCCCAAAAGCCAAGCAGATGCCAGCATCATGCTTCCTGTATAGCCTGTAGAATTGTAAGCCAATTAAGCCTCTTTTCTTTATAAATTACCCAATCTCAGGTATTTCTTTATGGCAATTAGAGAACAGACTAATACACATATTTAACATGTAATAGTAATCATAGTCAATATTTATTGAGTACTTCTGAAGCACTGTATTTACATACTGCATCTCATTTTACCTTCTGAATAAACCTAGGAGGTAGAGTTATGGATTGAATGTTTGTGTCCACCAAATTTATATGGTGAAGCCCTAACCCCCAATGTGACTATATTTGGAAATGGAGCTTTTGTGGAAATAAGTAAAGTCAAATCAGGTCATAAGCATGGGACCCTGATCTGATGGGATTAGTGTCCTTATAAAAAGAGACAACAGAGGCATGGATTTCTTTCTTCGTGTGCACACACCAAAGAAAGGCCACGTAAGGATGCAATAAGAAGGCTGTCATTTGCAAGTCAGGAAGAGAGCCCTCATCAGAAACGACTATACTGGCACCTTGGTCTTGGACTTCTAGCCTCCAGAAATGTGAGAAAACCATAAACATCCAGTCTATGGTATTTTGTTATGGCAGCTTGAACACACTAATATGAGTTAAGTTACATTATTATCCCACTTTATGTATGAGGATAATTAGGTTCAGAGGAGCTAGATGACTTGCTCAAAGTCTCACAACTTATAGATTGTAGAGCTAGAATACTAATTCTTGTCTGCCCAATTCTAGATTCTTATTTACTTAAATATTTTGAGACAGGGTCTTTCCCTGTCACCCAGGCTAGAATGCAGTGGTGTGATCATAGCTTACTGCAGTCTCGACCTCTTGGTCTCGAGCAATCCTCTCATCTCAGCCTCTTGAGTAGCTGGGACTACAGGCATGTGCCACTGTGCCCGGCTAATTTAAAAAAATGTTGTAAAGAAGGAGTCTTACTTTATTGCCCAAGCTGGTCTCAGACTTCCGGGCTCAAGCGATCCTCCTGCCTTGGTCTCCCAGAGTGTTGGGATTACAGGAACAAGCTACCATGTCTGGCCCCTCTTTTTAACCACCATGCTATATTCCTCATTCTTTCATATGACTACTCCCAAAGGTGTGTGGAAAACTGGCTTTCTGAAACAACAACAACAACAGCAAGATGCCTGATTTGTAGTGTTTGTTGATTTATATGATATAAATACTCCCACATTTTAAGTTACCCATAGTTTAACAACCAGTCAACATTTCAAGTTACCAATGGTTTAGCAACTAGTTCTAAATATTTATTTATTTACTTGAGACAGGGTCTCACTCTGTTTTCCAGACTGGATTATAGTGGCACGATTGTGTCTCACTGTAGCCTGGAACTCCTGGGCTCAAGGGATCCTCCAGGCTCAGCCTCTGGAGTAGTAGCTAGGAGCTAGGCCTATAGGCACATGCCACCATGCCCGGTTATTTTTATTTTATTTTATTTTGTTTTTGGAGATATAGAGTCCTGCTATGCTGACTTGCCTGGTCCCAAACTCCTGGCCTCCAGTGATCTGCTTGCCTTGGCCTCCCAAAGTGCTGGGATTACAGGTGTGAGCCACCATCCCCAGCCCAGTTTTGAATATTTAATAATTGGCTCCTGCAAGCCAGGACAAGCTGCCTCTAGCCCACCACTGGTTGCTCCATTGCTCTAGAACCTCTTGAGGGGAAAAAAAGGTCTAATAAGAGTAAAAGCTCCATGAAAGCAGGAATAATGCTTATCTTTTTAATTAGCATAGTGGGCCTTCCATAAGTATTTACTGAACATTTATTAGCTACTTAGGAGATTTTATGTGTATTCTTTCAATTAGCTAATGGTCTGTGCAGGTAAGCATTATTTTCTTCATTTTACAGATTTAAAAAAATGAGATTAAGTAAAGTAAGTCCCTTGCCATCTTTCCATTCCTATCCCAGGGCAAGGATTTTGCCTCCCCTGCAGTGTCAAGAAGCTGAGTTTTAAGTAAGAGCTCAATAAATACTTGATGCATGATTATTTACTTCATCCTGAGAATTCTGACTCCCAAGGCTGTTACATGCACAGCCATTCCTGTTAAATGGTTAAATCTTGTTTTACATAGGTGATATGTGTGTGTGTGTGTGTGTGTGTGTGTGTGTGTGTGTGTGTGATGAGATTATATGTTTGTGTGCAGGTACCTGAAGTAAAAGCAATGGGAAGCGAGAAAAAGAATAATAATTTAAAAAAGCGTTTTTTTTTTTTTTCCTTAAATCCACTCAAAATAGTATATCTAGAAACAAAACAAGAGGTGTTTTTCTGCTCCACTCTGAGGGTTAGGCACATACTGTTCAGTGCCTGCGAGGAGCCAGATCCAGGGGCCAGCTTCCCTTTGAGGAGAGAATAAAAGATACTGTTAGTTGGAGTCACATTTAGTGCTGTGGATTTGCCTGGCATCCTCTCACTCAGGCTGAGACAAATTTCTATGCCAGAAATGGAGGATCTGGAGAGAAGGCATCCAAGCTTGATTAATTTTTAGACCTGCCTAAGAGCATATCTTCTGGACCCAGAAACAGGGTTGGAAGAGAAAGTGTTGGGCCCCCAAATCCACTCCATGAGGAACAGCTCCAATCAAAGGCCTATGTACTGAGTGGGAAGTTGGCTGCAGGAGGTAACTACTACATGTGCATTATGTTTAAAATACCATTTCACTCTTTCGAACCTAGTTTATAAATGGCAGTTTGTTTAAAGGCCCAAGGATAAAGTGGGTGAATACATACTGATGTCTCAAATCCAGTGAAGCAGGAAAAGGTGCTGCTTCTTCAGGACACTTGACTGCTTTGTCTGCAAATTTTAATAAGGAATGGGCAGATCTGTGATAGATAGGATGTGAGTGTCATCCTCTAGAATAGAGCAGGGCATAACCTACATATGCTGGGGCCCTGCAGGGATTATCCAGGGTGTGTAAAAGTATGCTGGTATGGAGGGCAGGGGAGCGAACAGGTAGAAATATAAATTTAGTCAAATTAAAAAAGGATTCTTATCCAGGATCTATAATGAGATGCAACATTTATATAATCTTCATCATATTCTGAGTGGCATGAAAATGTTAAAATCTAATTAACCTTTAATGCACTCATCTGAGATTATTATGTCAATTTTAAATGGATCAAAGTGAAGGAAGGAGGGCAAATTCCTGGCCCAAGAGTGTTGAGGGAGTGGCATGGCTAAGGTTAAATGTAACTTTCTCTACCTCTCGGTTGGAAGGGCTTGCTTTTTCCTCATCTATCCTTGGCCACCAAGATGAGTCTGAAGCAAAGCTTTAAGATGCAAGTGGAAAGTAGCAGAGGCTGAACATTTAAATGGATTTCAAGAAGGTTTAGATAAATTAATGGATGACAGACCCATCATGGTAACCGAGTAACACCTGAAAAGCATCCATGACTATTGTATGTAGTGGCAGCAAACAAGGATGTCTTCTGAGGGGGCCACTGGCAGAGTTAGAGAACTAGGACTCGGGCTGGTACGTGTATGTGTTTCCTATCACCCTGGGCCACCCTAAAGTTCCTATTAATGCCTATTAATGTTCTCTCTCCCCACTCCCTCCATCACTTCTTCCCTTTCATTTCCAATTTTATAGTATCCTGCAGGTATAGACTATTGCTGCAAAAGAACAAACAGAACTGGAGCTTTATTTCCAATTGCCTTAGAACCATGGAATGAATGTTCAATGTGAAGCCTTCTTCTTGTCTATTTATTGGAATATCTATTATGATCCTTGCTCTTATAGTTGAGGCCTCCTTATTGTCTGGAAAAAATAGAAAGGGCAGGCTAACTCAAATCCTAGTTTCAATTTCAGCTTCCAAATTTTTTCTTCCTTCACTGATTGATTGCTTTATTGATTGAGTCATTCATTCATGAGGAGTTAACGAATAGTTTTTGTGTACAAAATATTTGACTGGGGTCTCTAAAGATGAATAAATCACAGTTCCTGGTCTCAAAGAGTTATGTATTAATAATAATTATGGTGACAACTAAGTAAAAATGATAATAACAACAGCTAACATATATGGAGAGCTTACTACATGTCAGGCACTGAACTAATTTCATTATGTACAGATATTAATCCTACTCACAATGATCCTGTGGAATAGTTATTATATCCTTTTTATAGACTCAGAAACTGAAGCATAGTGAGGGGAGCTGACTTTCATTACAAAGATTTTCTCATTGCAATGTGAAAAGAGAATAAAACATAAAACTCTAAAACAAGGCAGAAAGTAAAGAGAACTGAAAGCAAGGAACATGCTCTGAACTAGAATTGACAACATGAGAGACAAGTTCAGGGTTCAAAATGGTGTCTGCACTGGGTCTTGAAGGAAGACGATAGTTTTGGCATTTAGAAACCAAGCATTCCAGATAGGGATAATGTGTCATAGATATTTGCTGTGTTTGGCTGCCCAGCCTCTATTATTTGTTTTTTTTATACCCAACACTCTGATTTACTCTTGGGGAAATTCTCTCCATTTATTGGGTAAAGTCCACAAAATTATCTACAGAGATGCTCTGATTACCTCTAGCTAAAGCTAGGTCAATTGGATTCTCTCTGTAATCTGAGCAGAGTGGAAAGAGAAAAGAAAAAAGCAAAAATGTGGACCTCATTTGTTCACTCTGGTTGTGCCCTGAAAATACTGCCCAATAGTTTTCGTTACTCTGAGACCCTGTCCCTGAGCCCCAAACCGAGCTTTCTAAGCCTAACGCTTCAGTTTCTGTGAATTTCTACACATCCTTCCAGTATATCCCCTTTTTCCTAAGGTAGCCAAAATCAGTTTTTGTAGCTTGCAGCAAACGAGTATTAAGTGCCCAAAGTAAATCCACATGGGGGCTACACTGCAAAATGCCAAACCTTCCATATTGTCAGCAGTGCAGAATGCATGAAGGAGAGTAGTGAGCGACACATCTGGAAAGATAACTGGGGGCCAGGTTGTCTGAAGTCAAATGACAGGTTAAGGAGTTTGAACTTCATTTGGTGAAAAAGGGAGAACTATGAAAACATCTGAACTGGATGATATGATTGCATCTCTCCTTTAAGATTACTCTGGCAGCAATGTGGTCATAAATTGGAGAATGTGGATATTAGAGATAGGGAGACCAGTTAGGAAACTATTGTATTGGTCCAGGTAAGTGGTCATGAAGGTTTGGACTCACGGTGTAAAAGTGGAAGTGAAGAAATATGCACAGATGAAAGGGCATTTTGTTCTTCTGGATGGGAGCCAATGGGAGAGAATGCTGATTTGCAACAGAGCTGGTGGGGAGCACATCCCACAGGCATATAGAGCTGATGAATTCTGCTGCATTGCACCTTAATCACCCCAGAGAAGGAAGTTTGGGCTCATAAAGAGGAATGAAGCAACTCAGTCTGGAAAGCAAATCAGTTGGATTTGGACCAAATTAATATCTTGAGTTGTCAATGCTGAAGCTTTGACCACTCCCTTGACAAATAATTTTTGGTTGAGGCAGCAGGCAAGAGAAGTTCCCATTGGGAAGATTTGGTATTTCTGTGTTTTTTTCTGAAAAAATTAAAATACAAGCCCCAGTTTTTTTAGTGGTTCATAAAAAGTTGCAAAAGGGAAAACATTATTGAGCAATAAAAGGTGTGTTTATGTATATTCATAAGAAGTGGGCTACAGGCCAACTCCCATAAATGCTTTAGACTTGTACCTTGGTACTGAGCAATTTCAAGAACCCTGGAGGCTCCTATTTCACTGGGAAAATGGAATGGAAGCAGCTTCTGCAGCCCTTTCAGGCTAATCAACTTGACACAGACTGAATTGGGACGCCTGCCCCTTTAAGTGTTGACAGGAAGCAAAATTGTAGTATAGCAAACATGGTCTTTGGAGTCCAATTCTTTCTATTCTCCTCTCTGGCTTGGCAAACATCTGTGTCTCCATGTGTTCCCTTGCATTTCCAGCCAGTATCATGGGCTGTTAACCTATCTCAATTAACATTCACTGCTTATCAGGTTTGGAGACACCACTTTTCAACAGACATTTTGTCATCCAGGCACTATAGCATTGTGAAAACTAGATCTTTGATATCCACAGATAAAAGATTTTCTTACAGGAAGCAGGGATGGTAACCTATTCAATTGGCTGTGATATTACTTTCTTAGGTCTCAGAGCCCAGAAGAGAAGTGGGAAGGAATTTTCTAGGGAAGTAGATGAGGAAACCCTTATCCTTCCCCATGAAATCATACTGCAGAAGCAACTGTTCATCCCATACAAGAACAAGGCTAGTTCTGCCTTCCATAATATGTATTGGCTGAAACATACAAGGGCCTTGGAGGCCGAAGATTTTGCTCTGTAGTCACTTGACTCCTTAGTCCTTATTACATAGAAACCATCTGGTCATACAGGATTTAAGGTTCTCTTGAAGGCAGAACCTATTGGAAGAAAATGCTTCAAATATTAAACTTCCTTCTTTTTGCCTAAGTCTTAGTTGAATGCCTTGGATTTTTACTGCTTCTGTAACAAATTTCTGTGAATTTAGTGCCTTAAGATAGCATAATCATGGCCTCCTACAGTTCTGGAGGTCAGACCTGGGCTAAAAGCAAGAAGTTGGCAGGGCTGCATTCCTTTCTGGAGGCTCCAGGGCACAATCTGTCTTTTTTTTTTTTTTTTTTTTTTTTTTTTTTTTGCCTTTTCTAGTTCCTGGAGACTGCTTGTGTTGCTTGACTTATGGACCCATTTCATTTTCAGATCCAGCAATGGCTGCAGAGCTTTCTCACATAGAATCACTATGACACTAACTCTTTCTTCTGCTTCTTGCCTCTATTTTTAAGGACCCTTGTGATTACATTGAAGCCACTCAGATACTCTTCCTATTTTAATATCAGTTGATTAGCAATCTTAATTCAACTGCAACATTAATTCTCCCTTACCATGTGACATAACACATTTATGGGTTCTGGAGATGAGAACTTGGACATCTTTGGGAGGCTATTATTCTGCCTGTCACAGTGAGAAAGGATTAAAAATTCTGCTCCTTCTTCTGTGTTCTGGTTACTCTTAAAACCTATAAAATTCTTAAAATGTATTCAAACTACTTACAGGCCTCAAAAGTAGTACATCAAAAAATAGTTTTCAAATGAATTCAGGGTGTAGATCCTGTATTAGGAGCTACTGGAAGTACACAAAAGAACATGTGGGATTATATTGCCTTTAAGGAATTTTTAAGACACTATTTGAGTGAATGAAACACATACATTCAGACAACAGAGTAGAGCAGGATTTGAGAAATGCCATGGACTGATTCAGCTCATTCGTAGCATGGGAGTTTAGAAGAGGGAATATCGCTCTGAATCCCACTGACGGAACATTTCCCCTCCCAACCTACAGTCATTTCAATAAGGCTTCATGGGAGCAAATCTTCCATTGTTTTTTATTGCTGCAGGTATCCCTCAGCCTGGGGGCTGACAGTGGGGGAGAACAAATGCCAAGTATTCTCACCAGCTGGCCCTAGATAGCTATAACTTACATGATCCTCCCTTTATACTACCCAGTGCTGGAGATGGCTCTCTCCAGCCACGGCTTCAGACTGATAACAAGAGTCAGCAAAAGTCAGAGAGCAAGAGTGCAGCTCATTGGCACAGCAGCCATGGTCAACAAGGAGGAAGAGAATCCCTTCATGAGGACAGGAGGGAAAGAAGGAGGATTTACTTTAAAACCATAAGTATTTCCAAGGCGACTGCTGGAGGGAAGTAAACAGTGGCTATAAGTAATTTTCTATCCCAAATACTTTGGGGTCTTTTCAGCTACCTTCACCTTTGAACATCATCTGAGACTTGACGTATTCAGTGAGGAGAACTTAAAGAGGGGATGGAATGAACATAAGTGCCGTTGGGGGTAGCTCTTGTAGACATTTTAAAATGGAGTCTTTGTGATTTGCTTCTGTGCCTCCATTATTTGCCGAACAACATACTACTAGTGATACCAGAAACGTGCTATAGTGACTGCTGAAGAGGTAATCTCAGAGGTGGCTTCCTTCTCTGCGGTGACCACCCAGCCTCGTAAAGAACAACAAAGGTTGAAGGGCTGCCCCATGATTAATATCTGCGGTCAAGAGGGAAAGCCTGGTTTTTAGTCTGCTGGGAAATGCAGTCAGTGCCAGGTCAGGTTGCTGTCCTTTGGACTTCCTTCGAATTAACTGCAGCATTTCCTATGATAGTGGCTTGGTGATGCTGGAAGTCACAAATTTATTTTCTTGATTATTTAGAGGGGCAGTAAACTATATTTAAGAAGTCAGGTGCATTACCTAAACCATGGTCGTATAGGGAATGACTTCCTTTTCTACAACTTGCAGTGCTGCCCATAATAGGGCTGTCAGTCAAAGATAAATGAGGGAGTATGACTTGTTTTTGTCACAGAATAACAGGCCCATAATCACAGACCTGCCCAGAGTGAAGGAATTTAAAGGTTACCATTCTCCCTTTTAAAGAACATATTCCTTCCATACCCTGGATAGATCCAGCCTCTACTTGAATATTTCCTATAATGAAAATCTCACAGTCTCAGCAAACTTTTTCCATGAAGGGCCAGACTGAATATTTTAGGCTATGCAGGCCCTTGGGTTTTTGTTGTAATTGCTAAACCTGTTAATGTGGGAAAACAGCTATGGATGGACAACATATAAGTCAATGGGTATGACTGTGTTACAATAAAACTTTATTTACAAAAACTCGCAATGGGCTGAATTTGGCTCACAGTCATAATTTGCCTACCCCTGAGACAGGCCATTATTTTGCAAGACAGCCATGGTTTGTAGAACTTCTACCTTGAACTAACTCTCTGAGGACTTTCACTTGTCCTGCAGTGAGTGATTTTCCAGCTTCCCTCCGTTCTCTGTTCATTCCCTGATTTGCCTCTGGGCTTCTGAGGCCCCTGTGCACACACTGTCAAATAATCCAAGGCATCGTATTATTATTATAGTCTGACTTGTTTCTCCTCAACTACACTGTGAAAGCAGAGATCCAGCTTTATTTCCTGTTACCACAGGAAGCACATTACTTGGTACATGATAATAATTGCTGAACCAATGTTTGTGAAGTGAATAAATGACAGAACAAAGGGGATTTATCATATGTCTTGAGCCGGAGTCTTCATTAACACTGGCTAACGCTTTGGTTATTTGGAGATGACTACCAATGCAGAGTGGTTCAGGGAAGGGGGGAACACAGATAGTTGCTTTTGCATAGAGCTGTGCTGTCCAATACCACAGTGGCTAGATATACATGACTCTTGGGCATTTGCAATGTGGCTAGTCCAAATTGAGATGTACTGTAAATGAAAAAACACGTACTCAATGTTAAAGCCTCATTAACGTCACTTTAAAATTATACTTACATTAAAATTATAATATTTTGGATAAATTAGACTAAATAAAATATACTATTAAAATTAATTTTACCTTTTTTAACTTTTAAATGCTGCTATAAAATTAAAATTATATATGTGGTTCACCTTTGTGATGACTCATTATATTTTCATTAGCACTGATGTGTCTTTGTTTTCTGCTGCTATAACAGAATACTATAGACAGAGTAATGTATAATGAACGGAGTTTTATTTGGCTTCTGACTCTTAAGGTTGGCAAGTCCCAGAACATGGTGCTGGCATCTGGCAAAGGCCTTATCCCATGGCAGAAGGCAGAAGTGAGTACACGAGACAGAGGGAAGGAGGAGGCCAAACTCCCAAGATCACTTATTCCTTCCCAAGAGAAAAGCAGTAATAGGTTCATGGGGCCTCATGGCCTAATCACCTCTTAAATGTCTCACCTCTTAATACCATTGAGAGGTGACAATGCGCTAGCAGCCTTCACTCTCAGTACCTCCTCAGCCTGGGCATCCAGGCTGGTGGTGCTTGAGGAGCCCTTCCGCCCACCACTGCACTGGCGAAGCTCCTCTCTGGGCTGGCCGGGTCTGAAGCCGCCTCCCTCTGCTTGCGGAGAGTTGTGGAGGGAAAAGCACCGGCGGGAACCGGCGCTGCGCAGGGCGCTCATAGGCCAGCACGAGTTCTGGCAGGCGGGGGTGCAGGCTTGGTGTGCCCCTCACTCGGACTGGCCTGCCGGGCCGTAGGCTCAGTGCAGTGAGGAGCTTAGGACCCAGGCCAGCAGCTTCGGTGGGTGCACCAGGTCCCCCAGCAGTGCCAGCCAGCTGCCTCCCAGCGGGGCAGGGCTTGGGACCTGCAGCCCATCATATCCGAACCCCTCCCAAACTGCGGTGGGCTCCTGTGCCGCCAGAGCCTCCCCGACAAGCGCTGCCCCCTGCTCCGCGGCGCTCAGTCCCCTCAATCGCCCAGGGGCTGAGGAGTATGGGTGCATGGTGCAGGACTGGCAGGCAGCTCCGCCTGCAGCCCAGGTGCGGGATCCACTAGCTGATGCCAGCTGGGTTCCTGAGTCTGGTGGGGACTTGGGAAACTTTTATGCCTAGCTAAGGGATTGTAAACTCACCAATCAGCACTCTGTGTCTAGCTCATGGTTTGTAAATACACCAATTAGTACTCTGTATCTAGCTAACCTAGTGGGGACTTAGACTTTTCTGTCTAGCACTCTGCGTCTAGTTAAGGGATTGTAAATGCACCAATCAGCACTCTGTCTCTAGCTAAGGGTTTGTAAATACACCAATCAACACTCTGTCAAAACGGGCCAATCAGCTCTCTGTAAAATAGACCAATCAGTTCTCTGTAAAATGGACCAATCAACAGGATGTGGGTGGGGCCAGATAAGGGACTAAAAGCAGGCTGCCCCAGCCAGCCAGCGCAACTTGCTATGGTCTCCTTCCGCAGTGTGGAATCTGTTCTTTAGCTCTCTGTAATAAATCTTGCTGCTGCTCACTGTTTGGGTCCACACCGCCTTATGAGCTGTGACACTTACCGCGAAGGTCTGCAGTTTCACTCCTGAAGCCAGCAAGACCACGAACCCACTGGGAAGAAGGAAGGACTCCAGACGCATTGCCTTTAAGAGCTGTGACACCACGAAGATCTGCAGCTTCCCTCCTGACAGCGAGACCATGAACCTGTCAGAAGGAAGAAGCCTCAGACACATCTGAACGTCTGAAGGAACTAACTCTGGACAGACCATCTTTAAGAACTCTAACACTCATTGGAGAATCCGCGGCTTCATTCTTGAAGTCAATGAGACCAAGAACTCACCAATTCCGTACACACCATCACAACGGTAATAAATGTTAACGTAAGTTTTAGAGAGCATATTCAAACCATAGCGACTTGTTTAGAGAGCAGATCCAGCCTGGGGAAATGGTAGCTATACCCTTCCATCTTGAAAGTTAGGCAAGATGTTTTTGCATTCACATATTAGGTCGTCTTACCAGATCATGTGTTCTCATTTTGTTCTTAGAAAATGTGATCCCCACATAGCTTCATTACCGTGGCAGTAACCAACCCCTTGAGAAGTTGCCCTGTTCTATGGCCCATGGCATAACCACATTGGAGATGTTCATAAGGTATAGGAAGGCAGGAACCATTTACTCAGTCAGTTCCTGCAGTACTACAGCTGAGGACCCTGTGGCCTGAAATTTTGGCTGACCCCTTTGAAAATGTCTCATGCCCTGGCTTAAATCTTTATTATTTATTTTATTATTACTGTTTTTTTGAGACAGAGTCTAGCTCTGTCGCCCAGGCTGGAGTGTAGTGGCACCATCTCGGCTCACTGCAACCTCCGCTTCCCGGATTCAAGCAATTCTGCCTCAGCCTCCCGAGTAGCTGCAACTACAGATGCTTGCCACCCAGCTAATTTTAGTATTTTTAGTAGAGACAGTTTCACCACATTGGCCAGGCTGATCTCAAACACCTGGCCTCAGGTGATACACCCGTCTCGCCCTCCCAGTGTGCCCAGCCTGGCTTAAACATTTCTTACTCACCTGGGTAAGTCTTAGTTACTTGGCAATACTCAACAAGTTTGGTTTGATTACTTCCTAAGACCTGTGAGATCAAGGGTGATGACAGTGTGAAAAGAGCATGTTAGTTACTGTTTTGTGGTTATTAGTAATGAAATCTTACATTTGTTCATACCACTAAAGAGGAACAGAAGCAAAGTTCCAAATTATTTGTACTGGAGTTTTGCCTGTGTTGTGTGATTTAGAGAGGGAATGGGGAAGTGATGAAAAGTAGATATCCTTCACTTAATTATATTTTGCTTAGGCCAGAAATAAAATTGCATTCCTTCTGTATACATCTCTTTTTCTCTTTCCTTGATCAGGGATTCCTTTGAGCTTTCTCCATTTGGAAATGTCTTACTCATCCTTTAAAATCCAACTCAAATAGCGTCTTCTATGTTAAGCGTGCCTGCTTGGGTCTCTTGGCATAGATTTTTATTTGATTTTGAATTTTACAACAACACACAAATAGTTCTGTAATGTAATTGTTTGTTTCTCTTCCCACTATGCTTTTTGAGAGCAAGAACTCTCTCCTTGCCATTTTTGCATATCCCACGCTTGTTACCTTTTCACACTGCCTCGTGTATAGTATATGTTCAGTAAATATTTGTGGAATACATGAATGAATAAATGAAAGAGTTAATTTACTGTCTGAGAATAGTAATGATTATAAAAGAACTGGGTGATTTTTTTTTCAAGTGTGTTGCTTGCCAAATCTACATGCAAATGATGAAGAGCAGAGTGCCCATTTCATTTACGTTTGTATAATGACCACAATTAAAATAACTAACAAGAGGCTGTTTATCCAACTGGAATTCCTGAGGCTACCACATCCATCATAAAACACTATATAGAAATGCTCTAATGCTGCATATGATAGGATTTACTCCGTTTTGCAGCCTCAAAGAGCAAACACCTCATAGGTCCCAAATGTCACCTGTGTATAAAGCCACCCAGGAGCAGATAGAGGATAACACAAGTGATGGGTATAGGAGTGCAGTTCTTCAATCAGGTCAGTTGTCAGCATCATACCAATTTCTTATGCTTGATATATTTTCTATGGTATAAAAGGATAAGCAGTACCGCTGGACCAAGAGGAAAAAGAAATCAACAAAGAGAAGAAAAAGTTCTCCTTTTAATTTTGAAATCACTGGATTTTTATGTTATCCTTACAGTTACCCACTTGTGGGATTTGAATAACACTTTAAAAATGTAACATAATCCATGTCTTCTTTTTTCATTTCTCTTTCCCTGGTGCAGCTATAGTTTTCCAGATGGTTGCATATATAGCACAATAATACAGGTAAGTGCACACTGCTGTGGCCCCACTGTAGGCACTAACAGTTAATAGCCAGACTAGAGTCCAGAGGCATTGGATCCAAGATATTTGCATTTGTTTCTTTGCATATGAGCTTTGATACCTTCACACTGCATTTCATGAACAGGAAATTTCTAGAAAAATCAAGATTTTCATTTGTTATAGCAGTCCTTATCAATTCGATAGAAGTTCCTTTAATATACAGAGGAAAAAGAGCTGAAAAAATTTCTTACTAAGGAATAAAGAGCATTCTATTGTAGTAGGGTGTTGTAGGAAAGGGAGAGGTAGAAATTTCCCCTGGACTACTGGTATAAAAAGTATGTATGGCCAGAAAATGTCATTTAAAACCATTCAGGAAGAGCCTTGCTTTGTGTTGTTTCTTATGATTATAGACCGGGAACATGGAACAAGATATCAGCATTTAAAACCTGTGCTTGTTTATGAAAAACATTCAGCAAAAGCCTTTTGGTTTTAACCTTTTAATATTCTGGATGCTAATTGTCCAGACCATCTCACCCTTCCAGGTTAATGAGGTGGCTAACAGACCACAAAAGAAAATGACAGATCAATCAAATTATGATAAACAAGCAAAACCAGAAAACAAAAGCAAAACAAATGGAAAGATTGGAAGTTACACAGGCTTTTATTGTCTTCAAAGAATGTACAGCAACATTACCATTCCGTTGCCTCCTTGTGATGGATTGCAAAAAGAATCAGAAAAGGCATAACATGAATCTGCTCTCAGGACAATGATTGTAATCAAAATAGGAAATGGTACAAATGTAAGCCATTCTCCTTGCAGTTTAAAGATTATAAGTCCCTTATTCATCTGTTATGATCCAGGGCCTACTTGTGATTTTTATGGTTGTTCACACGCTTGGAATTTTAAAACTATAATGTGAAGGGGCTACAGCTGTTCTCTTTCTGATTTTGATGTTTAATTCCCGCTTGGAGCATTGCACCCTGGTCTCTCCCTCTGTCCATCTGCAGCCTGAGCCTGCTGCCAATGCCTTTCACATGAGAAATTCAGTCCTTCCTGGTCCCTTCCACTCCAGATGTTAAGACACGGCATCTCCTTCTCTAAGGGGCTCTGGAAAAATTTAGGAGCACTTGTAAAGGGTTTTGCTCTTTCTGGAAGACTTGAGCTATTCTCATGATCATTACGTAACTTATAATGGAAATGAGACCTACAGCAGGTTTGGACCCAGAAGACTTGGATTTTTATCTTCAATGCGCCTCTTTCTGGGAGTATGACCTGCTTTCTCTGAGCTTTTGTTTTATCATTAGGAAAATAACTGCCCTGCTTACTGCGCAGGGCTGTGTCGAAGATCAAAGGAGCTAATGCATGTGAAGTGCTTTGGGAACTGGGGCCAGCTTTTCAAATGTAAGATGTTGTCAGTATTGCTATCTGGCAGTGAGGTGAAAAAGGCAAGTGGGACATAGTAGTAACAGTGATTTGTAGCCTTGTAGATTTCTTAAGTACACTGAGTGCTTTGAGCTAGAGCTGGATGTTTCCTGTTTGTAAAAGACTCTTAACAGTGACTCTTAACCTCATGGTCCCTTGAGAGGTCTAGTTTTTCATCTAGTAAACTTGGGAGCCTTTGGGTGTAAGAGAAATTTTTTTTTACCTACTTCTGAGGGAACAACACATGTGATGCATGCTCTAAAGTACTCGGCTTTACCCTGGAAGATTCTTGTTTGTTGGGTCATGTGTTCTCACATATATTTTTCATTTTTTCTTTTTATATTGAAATTCTTCAGTAATTATCAAGATGAATATCTATGTTCCAAAATATTTATAATGAATGAAGTTTAATGCTTATTGCAATCCTTTCTATTCATCATCATAGTCACGTTTTGAAAGTGACATCAGGCTGGGCGCAGTGGCTTACTCCAGCACTTTGGGAGGCCAAGGTGGGTGGATCACGAGGTCAGGAAATCGGGACTCTCCTGGACAACATGGTGAAACTCCGTCTCTACTAAAAATAGAAAAATCAGCTGGTTATGGTGGCACATGCCTGTAATCCCAGCTACTTGGGAGGCTGAGGCAGGAGAATCGTTTGAACCCAGGTGGCGGAGGTTGCAGTGAGCTGAGACGGTGCCACTGCACTCCAGCCTGGTGACAGAGTGATACTACATCACAAAAAGAAAAAGAAAATGACATCAAAGCTTGACACTGACACAATTTTGCCAAATATAACCTTTCGCTGTTCTTTGAAGAGTCCATTTCTCTCTGGAATAACCATCCTTTCAACTTTGCTGTACTTTTTGCCTATGAAGACTCTTTCTCATGGCATCTACCTTGTTGGCAAGTTCTTCCTGTTTTCAGCTGTGCTGGGATGGCAGAATCCCTGTTTCCTAGTCACACACTGCTCCTTCACTTGTGGCTATGCCTTCCTGCATAACCCATATGGACCTTCTATTCGTGAACAATTTCCCGTTTCCTATGGTCAAAGCTGATGCAGAGCCTAACGCTTTTAACTATTGTCTGTCTTTGAGTTGGATGCCTGACACTTCCAAATTTGGGTAGCACAATTTATTCTGTGGCCATTTTGGTTTTGCATTTTCTAATTTCATTCATGTCTAATTTCCTTCATTTCTAATTTCTATGGAGGGAAAAGCAGAATTAAGCCTACCTTTTATCAGGTGGTCTCATGATTTTAAAGAATCTCCACACATTAAATTCCATTTTTACGTAATATCATTTTAATAGAAGTGCTCATTTTATGGAAGGAAAATGACTGATAAAATGTGAATGATTCTTAGGAGCCTCTTATACCCTTTTTATTGCATTTTGATGTGGCTTACTTCATTAATAAAGGTAGAAGAGTTGGAACTGTGGCATGTTTTATCTCCTCTCATTATTCAACAAAAGATAATTTTTTTCAATAAATATTTAGAGAAAATTTCCGAGTTTTCTTTTCTCAATAGTACATTTTTTAAGAAATAGAATGACCACAGACTCAATTGAAAATTGGTATTTTAAAGCCATTCTTTCAATTCATTTATTCTCTTAGCCCCAAGGAGTAAGATATGATATTATTATTTCTGTTTTGCACATGGGGTGAGTGATATTCAGAAAAACAATGTGGGTTGCCCTGGAACACAGTGCACCAACAGCATTTCTAGGAACTAGGCTAAGAACCAGTTGTTTTAGATTTTAAACCCAATTGCTAAACATTCCCCCTACTCTTTCCTTCTCTTTCATCTTCCCCTTCTTTCCTATAAATATTCATGGAGAATTCACTCTATTTTAGAAACTGGAGGAGCTTTGGGGATAAAAAGAAAAAAAATCCTTGCCCTCTAAAAGTTCACACTGTAATGGAGAAAAATAATGTACACACAATTCATTCTTATATGATATGACATGACCAGAGTTATGCTGGTAGTATGAAGAAAGTGTTATGTGAAGACTGAGAAAAGTATGATTAAGTCTGCCTGGGTGTTGGAGAAGGGAAGTGACTGGGTAAAGATTTTAAAGAATGAGGACATTTTGAGTTGAGAATTTGAAGACTGAGTAGGGAAGAAAGGAAAGGGTGTAGAGGAGATCATCAGGGTGTAGTACTAATATGGTTCGGCTGTGTCCCCATCCAAATCTCATCTTGAATTCCCACGTGTTGTGGGAGAGACGTGGTGGAAGGTAGTTGAATCATGGGGGCAGGTCTTTCCCATGCTGTTTTTGTGATAGTGAATGGGTCTAATGAGATCTGATGGTTTTGAAAACAGGAATTTCTTTGCACAAGCCCTCTCTTTGCCTGCCGCCATCCATGTAAGATGTGACTTGCTCCTCCTCGCCTTCTGCCACGCTTATGAGGTCTCACTGGCCATGTGGAACTGTAAGCCCAATAAATCTCTTTCTTTTGTAGATTGCCCAGTCTTGAGTATGTCTTTACCAGCAGTGAGAAAACAGACTAATACAGTAAATTGGTACCAGTAGAGTGGGGTGCTGCTGAAAAGATAGATACCTGAAAATGTGGAAGTGATTTTGGAACTTGGTAACAGGCAGAGGTTAAAACAGTTTAGAGGGCTGAGAAGAAGATGGGAAAATGTGGAAAAGTTTGGAACTTCCTAGAGACTTGTTGAATGGCTTTGACAAAAAATGCTGGTAGTGATATGAACAATAAGATCTACACTCAGGTGGTCTCAGATGGACATGAGGAACTTGCTGGGAACTGGAGCAAAGGTGAGTCTTGTGTGTTTTAGCAAAGAGACTGGTGGCATTTTGCCCTTGCCTTAGAGATTTGTGCAACTTTGAACTTTAGAGAGAGAATTTAGGGCATCTGGTAGAAGAAATTTCTAAGTAGCAAAGCATTCAAGAGGTGACTAGGGTGCTGTTAAAGGTATTCAGTTTCAAAAGGGAAACAGAGCATAAAAGTTTGGAAAATTAGCAGCCTGACAATGCAATAGAAGAGAAAAATCTCATTTTCTGAGGAGAAATTCAAGCTAGCTGCAGAAATTTGCATAAGTAACAGGGATCCAAATGTTAATCCCCAAGACAGGGAAAATGTCTCTGGGATATGTCAGAGGTCTTCACAGCAGCCCCTCCCATCACAGGCCTGGAGGCCTAGCAAGAAAAAATGGTTTCATGGGCTGAGCCCAGGGTCCCCATGCTATGTGCAGTCTAGCGACTTGGTGCCCTGCATTCCAGCTGCTGCAGACATGGCTAAAAGGGGCCAAGGTACAGCTTGGGCCATGGCTTCAGAGGGTGCAAGCCCCAAGCCTTGGCAGCTTCCATATGGCGTTGAGCCTGCAGGTGCACAAGAGTCAATAATTGAGATTTGGGAACCTCCTCCTAGATTTCAGAAGGTGTTTGGAAACACCTGGATGTCCAGACAGATTTGATGCAGGGGCAGGGCTCTCATGAAGAACCTCTGCTAAGGCAGTGGGGAAGGGAAATGTGGGGTCAGAGTCCCCATACACAATCCCTACTGGAGCACTGCCTAGTGCAGCTGTAAGAAGAAGGCCACCATCCTCCAGACCCCAGAATGGTAGATCCATCAACAACTTGCACTGTGTGCCTGGAAAAGCCACAGACACTCAACACCAGCCTGTGAAAGCAGCCAGGAAGGAGGCTGCACCCTGCAAAGTCACTGTGATGGAGCTGCCCAAGACAATGGAAACCCACCTCTTGCATCAGCGTGACCTGGATATGAGACGTGGAGTCAAAGGAGATCATTTTGGAGCTTTAAGATTTCACTGTATTTCTGGATTTTGGATTTACATGGGGCCTGTAGCCCCTTTGTTTTGGCCAATTTCTCCCATTTGGAATGGCTGTACCCAATACCTGTACCTCCATTGTATCTAGGAAGTGACTAACTTGCTTTTTATTTTACAGGCTTATAGGTGGAAAGGACTTGCCTTGTCTCAGATGAGATGACCTTGGACTGTGTATTTCTGAGTTGTTAATGCTGAAATGAGTTAAGACTTTGGGGGATTGTTGGGAAGGGATGATTGCTATTGAAATGTGAGGACCTGAGATTTGGGAGGGGTCAGGGGTGGAATGATATGGTTTTGAAGTGTCTCCATCTAAATTTCATCTTGAATTCCCACGTGTTGTGGGAGGGACCTGGTGGGAGGTAATTGAAGCATGAGGCCAGGTCTTTCTTGTGCTGTTCTCGTGATAGTGAATGGTCTCATGAGATCTGATGGTTTAAAAATGGGAGTTTTGACCAGGCGCGGTGGCTCAAGCCTGTAATCCCAGCACTTTGGGAGGCCGAGACGGGCGGATCACGAGGTCAGGAGATTGAGACCATCCTGGCTAATACGGTGAAACCCCGTCTCTACTAAAAAATACAAAAAACTAGCCAGGCGTCGAGGTGGGTGCCTGTAGTCCCAGCTACTCGGGAGGCTGAGGCAGGAGAATGGCCTAAAACCCCGGAGGCGGAGCTTGCAGTGAGCTGAGATCCGGCCACTGCACTCCAGCCTGGGCGGCAGAGCAAGACTCCGTCTCAGAAAAAA
>NW_016809465.1:1347891-1423106 GCF_001698545.2 Rhinopithecus bieti
AAAAAAAAAAAAAAAAAAAAAAAAAAAAAAAAAAAAAAAGGGAGTTTCTCTGCACAAGCCCTCTCTTTGCCTGCTGCCATCCATGTAAGATGTGACTTGCTCCTCCATGTCTTCTGACATGATTGTGAGGCCTCCTCAGCCATGTGGCACTATAAGTCCAATAAATCTCTTTCTTTTGTAAATTGCCCAGTCTCAGGTACATCTTTATCAGCAGCGAGAAAGCAGACTAATACAGGTACCCATCATCCTGAAATATGGGGTGCTCCAGGGTGGGGTTACCCAAAAGATAGGGCAGCAAGTTAGGTAGAGCTGGTTCTTGAAATCCCAGTGCCTTTGAAGTAGTCTGGAATCTCTTGTGGAAATAGGGAGCTGCTTCTGCTGTGAAAGTGTGTGACATTCATACACCCATGCAGATTCAGATTGTGAAATTCATAAAGATTGTTCTGATCATGGTGTGGAGGGGGGATTGGAGTGAGGAGAAATCAGGGAAAATGGTACCTGTTATGGGGTGCATCATTGTGACCCCCCAAATTCATGTGTTGAAAGCCTAACCTTCAATGGGATGATATTAGGAGATGCAGCCTTTGGGAGGTAATTAGGTCATAAGGGTAGAGACTTAATGATGGGATTATTGTTTTCATAAATAGAGACACAGTGAGCTTGCTTCCCTTTTCTATTCTCTACCAGGTGAGAATACAGCAGGAAAGCATCCATTTATAAGCCAGGAAGAGGGTCCTCACCAGACATCAGATCTGCTAGCACCTTGATCTTGAACTTCCTAGACTCCATAACTAGGAGTAATAAATGTTGTTTATGCCACCCAGTTTATGATAATTTGTTACAGCAGCAAACTGATTGAGGCAAGGCCCATCCACAGTGACAACTCGTAGGAGATGCGAAAAAGTCTGAACTAAGGCAATGACAGTGGGAATGAAGCAGGCAAGGTGGAAAAATTTGACATTTTGTGCTAGAATAGAAAAAAAAAGACTGCCTTATTGCAAAGTATAAGGGAGAAGACATAATTCTATCTTAAAAAGATCTAGAGTTCTAGTAGAGCATGCATATATTTAGTTTTAAATTGTTATTATTTGGACCACAGCTCATTAAATACCTCAAATAATTGGTTTTTCTGTGTTAAACATTTATGAGAAAGGCAAATGACAAGAAAATAGCCTGAAACCAATTTTATTTTCCAGTAAGTCATTTCTACTTTCTGTTTTGGGACCACTTCATATTAGTTCAATTTCGTACATCTTTGGTGTCACATTCCTGCCCCTCTGTCCTCTGAACATCCATTTTCCGGTTGTCCTGCATTCACACACCCACACAGAGCTAGCAGCCCCTTCTTCCCTGCCGCATAGACTCAGTTAGGCAGCACTGTCAGAAATATTTCAGGATAGTCCTTTGCAGTCTTGCCCCTTCTGCTATAGAGTTAACTCCTTTAGGCCAGGGACTGTTTTTTTACTCTACTTTCTATCTCAGAGGGAGGACACTAATATTTAGAGTCTCCACTATGTGTCACACACTATTTAGGCCATTAAAATATATGGGGGCTCTCAAGATCCTTATGTGGACTATTATCATCATTTCATGGATTTGGTAACTGAGATCTGGATTGCACAATGAGAAAGCCAATGCTTTCTGTATTACTTCACATTACTGTCCTAACGTCCATTCTATGTCCTGGCATATATTTGGACGCTTTCGTTTAATAAGCATTATATGGAGGTCAATTTTCTCATCAATAGACAGCTCTTTCTATGCTAGTGGAAGGGAATCTCTGTCTCTGGAGTATATAAATAGTATTGCGTTTCTATTTTGTTCTTAGTTAAATGCATTGTGTGTGTTAGTTCAGGAACTTCACTTTGCTACCACTTATGTTTTTATGGGATAATGTGACTCAAGGGACTAACACTGGTTACAGATGTTCCTAGTACATCCTTGGCTTCTCCTGTGTTAAGTAACCATGTGTTATGTTAACAATAAGATCACAAATCTCAATGCTCTTTGAGTACCTACCTTTGTACTAGTAGAAAATTTCAGGCTTTTCCTGGGATTATTCTGCTCAAGTATTCCCAGGAGGCACTGTTGTGCAAGGTGGATCATTGAGCAATCACCATCTGTCTTCAGCCAAGGCAGATCCTATAGTTCTGCTTTATAAAGAAAGGCTTTATTGGGGAAACAATGCAAGGTTCAGTCAGATGTAATATTTATCATGTCCACAGCATGATGTGCTGGCTGTAGGGCATTGTGTTGGACACACTGTGGGTGCACATTTTGGGAGCAGAACCTGCTTCCTTGTTGATCTCTTATCTTAAGGAAAAGTATCAAAGGGGATAGATACTGATGTTGTCTGGCTCTGTGTCCCCACCCAAATCTCATCTTGAATTGTAACCTGAATTGTAATCCCCATGTGTTGGGGGCGGGACCTGGTGGAAGGTAATTGAATCATGGGGATGGTACCCTCATGCTGTTCTCATGATAGTGAATGAGTTATCATGAGATATGATGGTTTTATAAGAGGCTTGCCCCCTTTGCTCTGCACTTTTCTCTCCTGCCTCCATGTGAAGAAGGACACGTTTGCTTCCCCTTCACCTCTCATCATTATTGTAAGTTTCCTGAGGCCTCTCCAGCCATGTGGAATTGTGAATAAATTAAACCTCCTTCCTTTATAAATTACCTGGTCTTGGGCTGTTCTTTATTAGCAGTGAAAGAACAGACTAATACAGATAGTAACAGACTATAGGATTTTCATGGCCAGTTGTCTGGAAAAGCCAATTGCCCTGCTCCTGGGGACCTTGGGTCCACAGAAACTTACAGTCGAGGTCTGAAGGCTGAGATCCAGTTCAGCTCATCCTGCCAGAAGAAGGGGAGAGCTCTCAATTCCATCTGACTTATTGTCCAGGCCAGTGCTGTTCAACAGAAATGTGATTTGAGCCACCTATGTAATTTTTAATATTTTAATAACTACATTAAAAAATTAACAAAAAACAGGTAACATTAATTTTAATAATATATTTTATTTGAATCACTATATCTGAAAATTATTGTTTTATGTAATCAATATAAAAATTGTTATTGAGGTGTTTTACATCCTTTTTTAATACCAAGTCTTCGAAATTAAGTGTGTATTTTACACTTACAGCACATCTCAATTTGAATGCTAAATTTTCATCCAAAATACTTGATCTGTATTTAGATTTCATAAAATGTATAGTTAAAAAGTCAATATTCATACCCAAGTTGTCCCAAATATACTTCAACATTTTCCAATAACTGAATTGAGTATCAGTTTTTAACTGATTTTAACTTGTTAAAGTTAAGTTTAAATTTAAAAATTTAGTTATTTGCACTAGCCAATTTCAGGGCCTCAGTTGTCCCACATGAGTAGTGCCTACCAAATTGGACAGAGTGAGTTCCCATGGTCATTTTTGGGCAATCTCAGGCATGTATATTTCTAATTTTACTTAGGACCCACAAGGTCCTAAAAACAGTAACATGAAAATAAAACACAGAAAAGCAGTATATCAATTCCCTATTCTGGACTAAAACTGCCTGGTTCAAATTCAAGCTTTGCTACTTTCAAGCTGTAAGAAAGTCACTCCACCCCTTGGGCTTGACGTTATTATTAGGTAAAAAGAAGATAACATTTCTTGTCTCAGCATTGGGATAAGGACTAAGCTGAACAATGTTTGGTTTATAGTCAGTTGTCAATACAGGTAAGGTATTACTGCTTCATTGTTTAAAAATTATTTCATAATTCATTATGTCATTTATTCCTTACTAAAACCTTATTAGGTAGGAAAAGAATTATCCCTTTTTACACAGAGCTAGGATTTGAACACAGGTCTTCAAAATCTAAGCCCATTTTGCTTTTCATATTGATGATTACTATCATCATCAGCTAACTTGAGTGGTACCCGTGAGAGGTATCTTTCTATTTAACAGCTGTACTACACCAGCTTTCCCTTCCGGCTTTATGGAAGCAGACCTGAGACAACAATTTTATCTGTAAACCTGTTGTATGAGTTTTAGAGAAAGGGCTGACTTCCTACTAACATCAGGGATTTGGTCTTCTCATTTCTTACTAAATATTTCCCTTGCTACTTTTTCAAACATTTATCTTAAAAGGAAACTAAAGTCTTGATTATTAATGCATATTAATTCTGCACATTGCCTTGGATTGGCAGATCACAATAAAAGCATATATTCAATATACAATTTTCAAATTCCCATACTATTTATTATATCACATGCATGGAGAATAATTTTGGCTTTGATTACCTCCTGCAGTCTGAGTGTCTCTGGCTTTTTTCATTAAGATACAAACAGAGTATGCTCACATTATAACTTTTGGGATGCTCTTTGGATCTCTTTTCTGACTTACCTTTCCTTTGATGGTTTGTCATAAATAGCTGCCTGCCTCCAAGTGTCATTACACTCCATCTTGACAATCTGCTGCTTGTCAAGATTGTACAATAGTCCTTTGTATCCATGTCCATGAGCCCAGGAAACTGCTGAGTGGATCAGGCCACTTGTGAAATATCTGATTGAACTTAGACTCCATCATACCATCTCAATGAATCAAGCCACCGTAAATCACAGCTTTGCTCTGCCAGTGGTCTCAACCTTCAATACCTTTTGATTTAAGGGACGTTGGTCTGTGATCATCTCATATTTCATGAGATGATATACTGTGAGTACAGGGAAAGAACTAAACAAAATAATCAGAGGAGAAACTTATAGGGAACACAAGTGAGACAGATAAGGGACAACCCACATATTACCATATTTGTTATTTGTAAACACAGATAAAATACCATAATTGGTTCTTTAGTAATAGTTACTTAGTGACCTTCTGGACTTCCTGCACCAGGGATGCTTGGTGGAGGCAGTCAGAAAAATTTTTACGCCTTAAAGAATTCTTTTTTTTTTTTTTTTTTTTGAGGCGGAGTCTCCGCTCTGTCCGCCCGGACTTGAAGTGCAGTGGCCACATTCTCAGCTCCACTGGCAAGGCCTCCGCCCTCCCTGGGTTTTTTAAAACGCCCCATTTCCTCCCTGCCCCTTCAGCCTCCCGAAAGTAGCTGGGACCACAGGCCCGCCCCGCGCCACCTCGCCCGGCTAGGGTTTTTGTATTTTTTAGTAGAGACCCGGGGGTTTTTCCACCGTGGTTTTTAGCCAGGAAATTGGTCCCCTCGATTTCCCCCTGACCTCGTTGATTTCCAAACCCCCAGTCCCTCGCCCTCCCAACAAAGTGCTGGGGGGGGTTACAGGGCTTTGAAGGCCACCGCCGCCCCGGCCAAGAATTCCTTTAACCGTGAGAATGCATTTCTTTCTGGGCCTCCTGGTCTGCCCCGCAAATCAACCATTATTTATGATGCCCAGTATCAGAAATCATATAATACTATATTTCCTGCAAAAAATTAATTTTTTTTTTTTTTCTTAAAATAAAAAAAAAATAATATTTTTTTATATAGAACTAGGAAGAAAAGGTGATGTGAATTAGTTCTTTCTCTGCAAAGTGATAAATAATTTTAAAAGACTTTATTATCGAGGAACATATTACATAACATTAAGGAAAAGATAACAAAATTACTCATAATTGCTCCTCCTAGAGACAACCATTCTTAATATCTTATTTCTTTCCAGTCTTTTATAGGTAGATATTTAATAACAAATATATATTTAATTCAAATTATAATGTAGTTATAATTATGTGGCATATATTAATAGTCCTATATCTTACTTTTTTCTTTTAACATAATTTTATAAAAAGTTTTATTTTCAACTGACAACTAATAATTGTATATAATGTGATATTTCATTATATGTGTATATTGTGGAATGATCCAATCAGGCTAATTAACATACCCCTCACTGCAAATATTTATCACTTCATTATGGTGAGAACATTTAAAATCCTCTTTTAGCTATTTTGAAATACACGTTATCGTTAACTTGTAGTCACCATCCTATGGAATAGATTACCAGGACTTACTCCTCCTTTCTAACCATAATTTTGTCCTCTTTGACCAATGTCTTCCCTTTTCCTGTCTCCCCCAAGTTTCTTGTAACTACTATTCAACTCTCTACTTCTGTGAGCATCCTTTCTGTTCCAGGGGTGTGTGAAAATGTGCAGCCACTCCTCTGCTTGGGAGGGTGAGTTGCTGCCAGTGGTTTCTGTCTTGGCTCCATTAGTGGCAGCTATACGTGGGGAATGTCAATGGGGTCCAGGAATGTGGCGGTGTAGGGGTGTCTGGCCCCCAGGGCAAGATGCTGTGTAGTGGGCACGGGGTTCTCAAACTGGCATCCTGCTGGAGCTACTTAGGACCTGGGTGTTCGTGGGGCTCTTTGTGGGCTCCCTCTCTGGAGTACAGTCTTCAGGCCATTCTTTATGTTACTCAGGGTCTGCAAGGGTCAAGGGGCTTTCCAATGGCTAGGACTGCAGGAGTCTGCAGTGGGAATATGGACCACTAGGGGTCTCTCACTTACCCTTAACCTGCATTAGAAAACTTCTCCAGGCTCCCAGCCAATACGAGCTGAGCAGGCTGACCTGCTTCCCTTTCCTTCCTTGCTTTCAGTGTTTCCTTTCCCTTGTCAGATGAATTCCAGTGTTCTCTCTTATATAATCTATTTGAAGTATAATTATCTACTTGCTGTTTGGTTCTTCTTTGTGGAAGAAGCAAGTGCCAGATGCATTTAGTCAGCCACCTTGAACTGTTTTGTCCTCTGATAATTCTTTTACCTTATTGAGGAATCCCCATATTGTTTTCCAAAATGGTTGTACTAATTTACAATACCACCAAGCATCTACAAGGGGTTTTTTTTCTTCAAATCCTCAACAACACTTAATATCTTTAATCTTTTTATAAATAGCAAATCTAACATATGTTAGGTGATATCTCACTGTGGTTTTAATTTACATTTCTCTGATGATTAGAGATGTTGAGCATTTTATATATCTGTTGTCCACTTATATTTTCATTTGAGAAATGTCTTTTCAGGTCTTTTGCCATTTTTTATATGGTTGTTTTATTTTTACTGAGTAGTTTGAGTTCCTTGTATATTTTAGATATTAGCCCTTTATCCAATAAATGATTTGCAAATATTTCATCCCAATCTGTGGGTTGTCTCTTCATTCTGTTAATCGTTTCCTTTGCTGTGCAAAAGCTCTTTAGTTTGATGCAAACCCAGTTGTTTATTTTTGCTTTCATTACGTGTGCTTTTGGGCTCTTAAGAAATCGCAGCCCAGACCAATGTTATGGAGCTTCCCTTCTATATTCCCTACTAGTAGTTTTACAATTGCAGATCTTACATTTAAGTCTTTAACCCGTTTTGAGTTGATTCTTGTATAAGGAGTGGAACAATGGTCCATTTTTACTTTTCTGCATGTGGATATCCAATTTTACCAATGCCTTTCACTGAAGAGATCATCCTTTCCTCATTGTGTATTCTTGGCACCTTTGTCAAAAGTCAATTGACCATAAATGTGTGGGTTTATTTTAGAGCTCTGTATCTTATTTCATTGGTCAATGTGCTGCTTTATTTTAGGGCTCTGTATCCTATTTCATTGGTCAATGTGCTGTTTTTGTGCTAGTCCCATGCTGTTTTGATTACTATAGCTTTGTAATCTATTTTGAAATCCAGTAGTATGATGCCTCTAGCTTTAATATTATAAATTTTTGTATGTTATTAGGTTAAGATTGGATAAACTGTCATAAATCATTTAGTCTATTACTTCTGCTGGGAAATTTTTATTGGTTTCATTTTATTTTTTGAGCTTTTATCAATGTATTCCAAAATTCTATTTATTTTTCACTATTAAACAAATTATGTTTTCCTATTTTACTCAGGATCTGGGCTCTTCCTCCTTATTTTATTCTCAGATCTTTTTGTTGGCATCAGTTGAGGTCTTCAGTGATGGCTGTCAACTCACTACTTTGTCAAACATGTGCAAACTTGACTACCTTGTCAGATTTGTGTTGCATAGCTTAAGGGGCAGAGAAAATACAATATAAAGGATCTAGAGGAAAACAACAACTTAATGAGACAACTTAACTGATGTCAGCCATACCATGGATGACTATCTTTATAAGAGTTGGGAAAGTACATTATAAGTTTTATAAGTTCAATTTTGCATTTATATTGTTTTCTATATCTGTAGGTGGCCCGTGAATAATTCTTAATGAATGCACATGATTATAGATGTATACTATAAACATTATTGGGTAGACCTGGTATACCTTCATCCATTTTGAAAGATCAAGGCAGTGAAAGAGGTATCAATGGTTATTTTATAAGCTCTTTAAACAAGAAAAATCTGAACAAAAGTCAAGTCAAACCTGCTGAGAATATTTATTGCTGTCAGTTGAGATTAATGAAACATAGAGTGTCTTTGGTAAAGATGAACTGAGGGGAATACACCTCTTTCTTTTGGTGACAAGTTTTTGTTATCCAGCTGTCACAGTGCTAGGTGGGCATTGGGATGGGTGCCCTTGCCTCCTCTTCTGGGGTGTCTTAGTGGTAGTGCCTGCTCCCTAATGACTAGCTTTGTTGAACAATTTGAAGTCGCTTCATTTTTGTTTTTTGCCTTCGAGCCATTCTCAGTTTTTTAGTTTTTAAGAAACTGTCCTCTAATTGGTATAGAAAATCTTCAATTTGTCCAACCTAGAAGAAATAAACAGATGCAACAAGATTTTTTGTTGGTATCCTGGGTTTTGTATACTTATAAAAAATGGTGAGGTATTTAAAATAAATGGCACATACAAATCCATGTTGGAACAGAACTGGCAGAAACAGAAATGATTAAACACAAAAGCCTCCTTCTGTTTTCATTACAGGTCCCCCTGTTTTACTAACTTAATGCAAAGCAGAAGCACAGGAGTTTGCTTTATCACTTGGTCCAAGGTATTGGAATGGAAATGGGGATTACTGTCACCATGCAGTTTTTAATGGTCAGTAAAACCAGGGATTTCAAAAGAAAGTGGATGGTAAAAGATTAATCCATGGCAAGCCTTTTCTCCATCTCCTTTGCCAACAATAAGAGTGAAAACAAACAAACTTACCTCCCTCAAAGCCAGAGATTCTAGCATTTAGATGCCCCTAACCAACATGGGAGAAAAATGAATATTTGTATAGTCTTGGCAAGAATCATTTCTTCTTTCAATCAAAACAAAATTCTGAAAGAATGCATTCTTTTAAAAAACACCACACTCCAGGGAATAAGATAAAATAATGATATACACAACAATTCTTGAAAAAGAATTAGTCTTTCTTCAAAGAAAACTTACAATTATTCAATGGCAGTTGATAGAATGTATCATACTGTTTGTCAGAAAAAAACTATAGAACAAAAGTTTACACATATGCTGAATTGAGTTCTCATGAAAGTCAGTAGATATACAATTCATACTTAACCCTGACTTCTAGGACCTGCATATTGTATTAGCCTAACATTACTCACTGAAGAGCTCATTGTCATAAAGTTAACTCAAAGCTAGAGCACTTACTATTCAAGGTACATGAACGTATCATCTACTTAAGATAAAAGCACTTACAACTTCAATTTTCCAATTTTGAGTTCCACTTTTAAATTGCTTGATTTATCATTCAGAGTAATATCCAAAGGATGATTCAGATTGTCAAAAAGAGAATAATAAATAGTAGCACTCATCCATATGTTATGCTTAGATCTTATATCATACTAGTGATATAAACTGTCCACTGTTTTTTTTAAGAAAACAAAATAAATTGTTTATATGAAAACTATTCTTTTGAAACTCTTGTAAAACTATTTCAGGTACATTTTTTAAAAGCACATTGTTTTTTAAGATGTCTGATCACTGCAGGACACATCAAAATCATTTGACAGAATATTCTTGGATTCCTCCATGAAGTCAATGCATTATTCTATGTATTCCATATATATATACACACACACACACACACACATACATACATACACAATATCTGATTTTCACCAAAGTAAGACATTTAAAAATCAACATGGAGCACAATCAGTGCAAATATAATGGATGGCAGCTTACCATTACTTCAATAGTTGAGTTGATGATTCATTCACATTATTTGTACTGACAATATATCATTTAAATCAAAGCTCTTTACAATGAGAATATTTGCAATTAGCCCAAATATAATTTAAAATTACAATTCTAATGCAGTAAAAAAGCTTCCTTCAATAAGACAGTGAAATAATTGTTTTTAAATATCCATTAGGTATCTGCTGTCTTTTAAAAACAATTGTATTCATTAAGAGTAGTATTTAGTAACAGGTTTGCATTTTATTTTAAAAAGACAAAGAAGAAACACAAGATGTGTCACTGGAAAAAAAGAATTCTGCTGAATTAACTGGGCAGGTCCAGACCACATATTATGTGCGTGCTGTATCTGGCCTGTATGTTCATCTCCTACCTGGCCTGTCTCCCTCCTGTGCTTTTAATCCATCTCATAAAGATGCCAGAATGAACTTTTAAACAGATAAATCTGATCTCACATCTTTCCCTTGCTCAAATTACATTAAATGGATTTCTAAACTCTTACCATGGCCTATACACCTGTATACCTGGGTTATCAGGTTTCACTTGCATCTCTGGCACTAACATCAATCCATCTGCTTTAGCTATGGGGGACATCTCTCAATTATCTGAGCACAGCCATGCACTGGTCTATGTCCCCTCCATCTTCCTAATGGAACATGTCCATTAGAACACTTACATATCCTCTGCATTTCATGTCAAACATCAATGCCTCAGGGAAGTCTTCCTTTAGAACCGAGGCCAAGTTGGTTGTCTCAGTAATATTTTTTCATCTTTTTAGATATCATAATTTTTAAACTTAATTGTTTATAATGATTTATATAATATCTGTCTTCTCATCTGGACTTTCAGCTCCATAAGGCAGGGACCAGGTCCATGTTGTCCACTATTTCCAAAACCTAGGATATTGTAGACCCTCAGTAATCCTATTCTCTAATAAAAGAGTTGAAGAGATTCAGAAAACCATGTGGTTTTTCCATATTTAAGTGATGCCTGGAATGAAGGATATCAGAAGGCCTTCTTTTCCTCTATAAATTAAATAAACATGACTTTCTCATGCCACCATTCTTTTACCATTGTTTAGCTTTGAGACTGTCAAGACAAGCAAGGTTATCACAAGGTGTTGCCTGTATACTTGAAACAGCCAGGAATAGAAAGGGCACTGGAGAGGAGTCAGCAGGAATGTTGAATTCTGCTCTCGGGTTGGCTTCTAACCCTGCTCTGTGACCCCAGGGAAATTACTTGGCCTTTCTGAACTTCAGTTTTCACCAACAGTTGGTATTAAAAGAGGATTGGCCTGGATAATTTTCAAAGACACATCTGGTCATAAAATTCCATGACTTACAACCATATCAGATCCAAGTAGTCCAATCCTAAAAATGAGTACTCATATTTTCAAATCAGAGGTTATTCTCTTAGATTACACCATTAGATGAATGACACAATATGCAGAAAAGTAAGTCAATTTTAGCTTCTATACTTACTGACGTGTAGGAGAGCTGCAACATGTTTTTTAGAAAAGCTGGTTCTTTCTTTTCATTTTTTTTTTATGTCAAGGAAAGAAAAATGCTGGTTAAAGAGAAAATAGATTCATATAACTAGAAGAACAGATTGCAAATGATAGAAATTTCTGTAAAGCCCTTGGGAAAATAAAATACAAAGAAATATGTAAGTACACAAGAAAGTACACAGGAAAGTACACAGTTTTTGAAGCAGGGGCTTTATTAGACTCTCTTTGGTACAGAATCTACTTGCTTAACTGTATCAGATAGGCTACTTGGTCATTCTGGGTCTAACTTTCCCTTTGCAAAATGGGCAGGTAACATTTTCGTGTGTGTATATATGTGCCAATGCTGACTTGACATTACAGTGATATGGACATTAGACCAAATGAGCTTGCAGAGAATTTTAGGCTGTCTGATGATGGAAGGGAACGAACTATCTCTGTCGGAGGGCAGGTTCTGACCCATCATATGACTGTTGGTCATAACCCATGTCAAAGAGTAAGGAAATTGTCATCAGCCAGTTTCTCAACGCCTTTTAATTCACATTTAAACACTACTATTATGGGCTGAATCATGTTCCCCTCTCAATTTATGTGTTAAAGTACCCAGTACTTTCGAATGTGGCCTTATCTGGAGGTATTTACATAGCTAATCAAGTTAAAATGAGGTCTTTAGGGCAGGCCCTAATCCAGAATGACTGGTGTCATTATAAAACAGGGACATTTGGAGACAGATGCACATACAGGAAGAATACCATGTGAAGAGGAAGGCAGAGATTGGGGTGATGCCCCCACAAGCCAAGGTACGATAAAGAATGCCAGCAAATCACCAGAATAGGGAAGAGGCATGGAACAGTTCCTTCTTCACAGCCCTTGGAGGACCCAACCTTGAAGACACTGATTTCAGATTCTTACGCTCCAGAATTGTGAAACAATACATTTCTGTTATTTAAGCCCCTCAGTTTTTGGTACTTTGCTATGGCAGTCCTAGCATATAACTACTAAGCTATAAAGTGAAGGGAAGAGCAATTAAGTTATAATTTTCCCCTCAAACATGACTTTGATCCGTTCTGAAACTCTCATTTCCCACTGATGTTCCCTACTTGGTTGATGCCCCCGGCACAGGTATAGTATATACCTTGGGAACCAGGCTTCTCTCTTGCCAGTAATGGCTGTGAGAAGAAGTTGATCTCAAACATGAATGAACAAGTAAATTATACTGAGAAGGAAGATGCTGGGCTTGAATTTAGGCTTCCTATTAAATTTCATGTAGTCTGAATCAAGGAGAGAGGATTAGGTGTGTTTATATGGGTTTGCTTGCACATGTTCATGCCTTAGGAATTGAGTGCTCAAATAATTATTTTAATTAAAGCTTTAAAAGATTTTTTTAAAGAAGCAAGTTGAGGAAATAGGAACAAAATTCATCAGGAATAAATATCAGGCTTATATGACTATAGTGGTAGTTACAGAATGGGAATGTGTTTCAGTGATTAGCAGTTTGGACCAAAATCTTCTCGGCAAAACAGACATTTCACCCCACCACAGTGGATTTGATAACGTTAGTTTCTTTGCTCTGTTCCAGTTTTATTTCCAGACCAAAAGCTTTTAAATATTTATCATCCAAAATGGTTTGAATTTTAATTCTTATTAGAATTACAGTTGTTTTCAAATAGGCTTGAAATTAATTTCTAAAATAAACTTAGTTTCTGAAACGGAGTTGTTTCTACTATTCATAATACAGCAGTTTCCTTTAGCTTTGGGCTGGTATTCAAACAGACAGACACGTCCCTAAGTTTTTCCTTTTTCATTTAGTGAATTTGGTATATTATTTAGTTTTTTGTCATAAGAGTGTAACATAAAAATCTGGGGTACCTACCCCTGAGATTTTATAAAACGTACAAAAAAAAAATGCCAAACTATATCACCAACTCTTGAAAATACCCATAATGATAAGTCTTTTCAGTGTGTTTAATATAGAATTAGAAACGCTTATGAAATTTTGCTATCACATAGTCCAGGAAACTATGTGTTATGGTCTGAATGTCTATGTGCCCCCAAATTCATATGTTGAAATTCTAACTCCCAAAGTGATAGTATTAGAATGTAAGATCTTTGGGAGGTGATTAGGTCACAAGAATGGAGCTCTCGTGAATGGCATTAGTACCCTTATGAAAAGAGGCCCAAGGGAACTTGTTTGCTCTGTCCACCATGTGAAGACACAGCTAGAAGGCACCATCTATGAACCAGAAAAGGGGCCTTCAGTGGACACTGAGTCTGCCACTGCCTTGATTTTCCAGCCTCTAGAATGATGAAAAATAAATTTCTGTTGTTCATAAGCTACCCAGTCTATGGCATTTTATTATAGCAGCCTGAACAGGCTACCATGTATCATAGTTTTTAAAAAATTCATTTTGGTAAGATTTATCTGAAGGTTTGAATATATTATTAAATTAAACTTTTGTTTTGAGATAATTGAGGATTCATACACATCAGTAAAAAGTAACTCATTAACACCCAGCATAATTTTTACCCAGTGTCTGTCAGTGGTAATATCTTGCAAAACTATAGAATACTACAGCCAGGATATTGACATTGATACAGTCAAGACACGGAACAGTTCTATTACCACAAAGATATGTTGTTTGTTGCCTCTCATGTTGCCTTTTTATAGCCATCTGTTTTCCTCCTGGTCCCTAACTTCTTCTTAAGCCCTGGCAACCACAATACAAGTTTTTTTTTTTTTTTTTTTTTTTGAGACAGTCTCGCTCTGTCACCCAATCAGCATAGTCTCGGCTCACAGTAACCTCTGCCTCTTGGGTTCAAGTGATTCTCTTGCCTCAGCATCCTGAGTAGCTGGGATTACAGGCATGTGCCACCACAGTAGGCTAGTTTTTGTATTTTTGGTAGAGACAGGGTTTTGCCATGTTGCTCAGGCTGGTCTCGAACTCCTGGCCTCAAGTGATCCGCCTGCATCAGCCTCCCAAAGTGCTGGGATTAGAAGTGAGCCACCGTGCCTAGCCATAGGTTCTTCATTTATATAATTTTGTTATTGCAAGAAGGTTATCTAAATGGAATTATATAGTATATAACTCTACACTTCTCTGGAGATTTATTCAGGTTGTTGTATCAATAGTTTATTTCTTTTTATCACTGACTAATATTCCATGATATGAATTAACCAGTTTGTTTAACCATTCATGCTTTAAAGCATAGTTAGATTATTTCCAGTTTGGGGTTATTGTAAAATAAGTTACAATAACTTGGGCTATTGTAAAATAAGTTATAAACATTTGTATACAGGTCTTTGTTTGAACATGTCTTTATTTTTCTGGGATAAAAGCCCAGGAGGGCAATTTCTAGGTTATATGGGAGTTGCATATTTAATTTTATTTTTTTTTCAGTAGTGCTGATTGGTTGGATTGGAAATGAAATCAAAGGGAGTCGAAGCTGTCTTGTGCTGAGTCAGTTCTGGGTGGACGCCACAAGGTCAGATGAGCCAGTTTATCTGTCCGGGTGGTGTCAGCTGATCAGGTGCAGCATCTGCCAAATATCTCAAACACTGATCTTAGGCTTTATAATAGTGATGTTATCCCTAGGTTATATTTAGTTTTATTTATTTATTTTTGAGATGGAGTCTCACTCTGTCACCCAGGCTGGAGTGCAGTGGCGCGATCTCCTGCTCACCGCAACCTCCACCTCCCAGGTTCACACCATTCTCCCTCAGCCTCCCGAGTAACTGAGACTAAAGGTGCCCACCACTACGCCCAGCTAATTTTCTGTATTTTTTTTTAGCAGAGATGGGGTTTCACCGTGTTAGCCAGGATGGTCTCGATCTCCTGACCTTGTGATCCTCCCGCCTTGGCCTCCCAAAGTGCTGGGATTACAGGCGTGAGCCACCGCGCCCGAAACTGTCATATTATTTTCCACAGTGGTTGTGCCATTTTACATCACATTAGTAATGTATTAGTGATCTAATTTCTCTGTGTCCTTACCAGCATTTAGTATTGTCATTATTGCTCATTTTAGACTTTTTTTTTTTTTTTTTTTTTGAGACGGAGTCTCGCTTTGTAGCCCAGGCTGGGGTGCAGTGGCGCGATCTCGGCTCACTGCAAGCTCCGCCTCCCGGGTTCCCGCCATTCTCCTGCCTCAGCCTCCCTAGTAGCTGGGACTACAGGCGCCCGCCGTCTCGCCCTGCTAGTTTTTTGTATTTTTTAGTAGAGACGGGGTTTCTCCGTGTAGACCAGGATGGTCTCGATCTCCTGACCTCATGATCCACCCGTCTCGGCCTCCCAAAGTTTTTACAGGCTTTGGGATTACAGGCTTGAGCCACCGCGGATTACAGGCTTGAGCCACCGCACCCGGCCCATTTTAGACATTTTAATAGGTGTGTAGTGACATCTCATTGTGGTTTTAATTTGCATTTCCTTAATGGCTAGTGATGTTGAACATGTTTTAACATGCTCACTTGTCATTCACTCTGGTGAATGTCTGTTCATATCTTTTGTCATTTTCAAATTGGACTGATTTTTTTACTCCTGAATTTTGAGAGCTCTTTATAGAATCTGTATATAGATTAGTCTTTTGTTGGATGTGGGGTTTGCAAGTATTTTCTCTCATGCTGAGCTTTTTTTCATCCTTTTTTTTTTTAAGAGTCCTTCCACAGATAAAGTTTTTAATTTTGATGAAGTCTAATTTATAAATTAAACTTCTATGGATTGTGCTTTTGGTGTCAAGTCTAAGAAGTTTGCATAGACCAAAATCCCATAGATTTTTTCCTATTGTTTTGTAGAAGTTTTATAGTTTTATATTTTGCATTTAAGCCTATGACCTAATTTGAGTTAATTTTTGTATGAAGTATAAGGATTAGGTCAAGGCTGTGTTTTGGTTTTCTTTTATTTTTGGTCTACAGATGTGTAAATGTTCCAGCATCATTTGTTGAAAATGCTATTTTTCTTCCACTGAATTGCTTTTACTCCTTTATAAAAAAAATCAGCAGAGGATATATGGGTTTATTTCTGGGTTCTCTATTCTGTTCCATTGAGCTTTGTGTTAATCTGCCAGTACACAAATTCTTGATTACTGAAGCTATATAAAAAGTCTTGTATATCAAATTTGAGAGTTCAATGTCTATATTATGTCAGATCTTTCAATCCATAAACATGGTATATCTTTCTATTTATTTAGAGCTTTGATTTCTTTCATCACTGTTTTGTAATTTTAGGCATACAAGTCCTGTAGATGTTTTGCTAGATTCACACCAAAGCATTTCATTTGTTTGAGTAATTGTAAATAATACTGTCTTAAATTTTAGTGTCCCCGATCACTGCTATTATATAAAAATACAACTGAGTTTTGTACATTTGTTTTGTATCTTGCAACGTTGCTGAATTCATTTTTTTGGGGGGGGGGGATTTTACGTAGACAATTATGTTATCTGCAAATAGGGAAGGGCAGATTTCTTTCTTTCTTTCCGTTTTACATGCTTTTTATTTCCTTTTTGTGCCTTAATGCCATGGCTAGAATTTCCAGCACTATGTTGAATAAGAGCGGTGAAAGCTAATATCCTTTTCCTCTTCCTGATTTTAGAGGGAAAGATTTTATTCTTTCACTATAAAGTGTAATGTTAACTGTAGAATTTTTGGAGATGCTCTTTAACAATTTAAGGAGGTTCCCCTTTATCCCTAGTTTTCTGAGTATTTTTTAAATCATAAATGCGTGTGAATTTTGTCCAATGTTTTTTCTGCATCAATTTATATAACCTTGTAATTTTTCTTGTGTAATCTGTTTATATGGTAGATTTTACTGATTTTGAAATATTCAAACATCCTTGCATCTATGGGATAAATCCCACTTAGTTATGGTATGTAATTTTAAACATATTGCTAATTTCTATTTGTTAATTATATTAAGTTTTTGCCTCTATATTCAAGAGAGATATTGGTTTGTAAATTTTTTTTGGTACTATTTTTGTCTGATTTGGTATTAGGATAATACTAGTTTTATAATATGAATTGGGAAGGCTTTGCTACTCTTATATTCTCTGAAAGAAACTGCAGAATTGGTGTTAATTCTTTAAATGTGTGGCAGAATCATCCAGTGAAACAATATAGGCTTGGAGATTTCTGGGGAGTTTATAATTATGAATAGAGGGTTAATGAAACTATTTTATATTGGGTGAGTGGTGGTAGCATGTTTTTTCAGGAATTGGTATATGTCATCAAAGTTGTCAAATTTATATATGTAGAATTGTTCTAAAGATTCTCTTATCCTTTTACTGTCTGCAGCATCTGTAGTGACGTTCCATTTCATTCCTGGTATTGGTGATTTGTGTCTTCTCCCTTTTTTATTCATTAGTTTTGCTAGATTTTTTTTTTTTTTTTTAATTTTACTAACCCATTCAAATAACCACTTCTTTGTGGCATTGGTTTTCTCTATTTTTCTGTTTTCATTTCCATTGATTGCTAGTTTAATCCTTATTGTTTTCTTCCTTATGCTTGCTTTGTGTTTATTTTGCCCTTCTTTTCTAGGTTTTGAACTCGGACTTGAGTTATTGATTTGAGATAGTTTCTTCTTTTATAATATATGCATTTAGTGCTATGAATTTTTCTCTCATTGCTCTTTTACCTGTATCCCACAAATTTTGATATGTTATATTTTCATTTTTATTCAGTTCAATATATTCTTATATTTCCCTTGAGACTTCATTTTTGATCCATTAAGTATCCAAGTATTTGGAGATTTTTCTAATTTTCTAATTTTCTGGTCTAATTTGAAGACTTTTGCTAATAGTCTTCAGAAGTTTGACTATGATACATCCTGGTATGAATTTCTTTGGGCTCATCCTAGTTGATATCCACTGAACTTCTAGTTTGCATCCACTGCAGTTGTAGAACACATTCTTTATGATTTCAGTTTTTAGAAATTTGTTTAAGTTTGTTATGATCCAGAATAGCATTTATTTTGGTGCATGTTCCATGGGCACATAAATGTTGATTAGATTCTGTTGCTTGATGGTGTTACTGGGTTATTGTATATTCTTGTTGATTTTCTGTTTAGTTGTTCTATCAGTTGTTGAGAAAGGGCAGTTGAAATCTCCAACTATAATTGTGGACATGTCTATTTTTTTTTTTAGTCCCATCGGTTTTTGCTTCATATATTTTGCAGACCCTGTTGTTTGTGCATACACACTTAGAATTGCTTTGTCTTTTTGGTGGATTGATACTTTCATTGTTATAGAATATCATATCCCTCCCTGTCTCTGGTAACTTCCTTTGCTTGAAGTCTCCTTTGTCTGATATTAATATAACCACTACTGCTTTCCTTTTGTTAAAGTTTACATGGTATTTCTTTTTATATCTTTTAAACCTTAAACTTTCTATGTCATCACGTTTGAAGTGAGTTTGTAGACAGAATATTTGGGTCATATTCTGAATATTTTGCCAGTCTCTGTCTTTCAATAAGTGTATTTAGGCCACTCAAATTTAGTGTAATTATTGGTATGTTAGACCTTAGTCTGCCATTTTATTTTTATTTTTTTTGGTTGTTGCTTCTGTTTTATCCCCCTACCTTTCTGAGGTTACTTAAACAGTTTTAGAATTCCATTTTGACTTAACCAGAGTTTTGATATATCTTTTGTATAGCTTTTAAGTATTTGCTCTAGATATTACATTGTATGTGTGTATGTAAAATATGTATGTGTGTTCATTTTAAATTTGAAGTATAGAATCATTTCTTTCTTTGTCTCTTCACCCTCTCCCTTTTATAATTATCTTAAATCCTTTATATAAATTGAGAACTACATTAAGCAATGTTTCCCCCACCAAACATGATGAAGAGGAGAAGAAAAGTGTATAATTTTAGTCATATTTTACTTACTGTGTTCTTTCAGCCTTTTGATATTTTAGGTGATTCTTTTGATTCCTTTCTATTCAGAAAACTTTATTTAACTCTTCTTTTGGAGTAGGTTTTCTGATGATGAATTCTCTCAGTTTTCCTTCATCTGAGAATGTCTTAATTTCTTCCTTATTCCTGAAAGATGTTTGCATTGGATTGGTAATTCTTTTCTTTTAGTGCTTGAAAAATATTACGCCACTTCCCACTGGCTTCCATAGTTTCTTATGAGAAAGCCATTGTCATTTATTTTTTCTTATGGATAAGGCATCATTTCCCTCTCGCTTTTTTTAAGATACTTTTGCTAATAGTCTTCAGAAGTTTGACTATGATATATCCTGGTATGAATTTCTTTGGGCTTATCCTAGTTGATATCCACTGAACTTCTTAAATTTATAGTTTTGTCTTTTGCCAAATTTGGGAAGTTTTCAGCCATTATTTCTTTGAGAAGTTTTTGCATCATGCCTGCTCTTACTTTTCCTCTGAAACTCTGATGTCATGGATGTTAGATCTGTTGTTACAGTCTTACAGACCCCAGAGGCTTTTTTAAGTTTATTTTTTCTTTGTTGTTAAGAATAGGCAATTTTTTTTTGAGGTGGAGTCTCACACTGTCACCCGGGCTTGGGTGCAATGGTGTGATCTTGGCTCACTGCAACCTCTGCCTCCTGGATTCAATCAATTCTCCCTCAGCCTCCTGAGTAGCTGGGATTACAGGCACATGCCACCATGCCCAACTAATTTTTTGCGTTTTTAGTAGAGATGGGGTTTCGCTATGTTGGCCAGGCTGGACTCGAACTCCTGACCTCATGATCTGCCCTCCTCATCCTCCCAAAGTGCTGGGATTCAGGCATAAGCCACCGTGCCTGGCCTAAGATTGGGTAATTTTTATTGTTCTATCATTCTTTCACTGATTGTTTCCTCTGTCCCTTTCATTCTGCTGTTGAGTCCATCCAATACATTTTTTGTTTCAGTTATTTTTTTTTCAGTTCTAAAATTTCTAGTTTTTCTTTATACTTTCTCTTTCTTTGCTGATACTTCCTGTTTATTTGCTGTGACTATTTTTCTCACTTAAATGTGTTTGTAATTGCTCATTAAAGCATTTTATAATGCCTGCTTTAAAATGTCAGATAATTCTTCTTTTTTTGAGACAGAGCCTCGCTCTATTGCCCAGGCTGGAATACCATCACATGATCTCGCCTCATTGCAACCTCCACCTCCCGGGTTCAAGCGATTCTCCTGCCTCAGTCTCCTGAGTAGCTGGGATTACAGGCATGTGCCACCATGTCTTGTTAATTTTTGTATTTTTGGTAAAGATGGAGTTTTGCCATGATGGCCAGGCTGGTCTCAAACTCCTGGTCTCAAGTGATCTGCCTGCCTTGGCCTACCAAAGTGTTGAGATTACAGGCATGAACCATTACACCCGGCCTGAAATGTCAATAATTCTAATATATTTGACATCTCTGTTTTGGCAGTCATTGATTATCTTTCTTCATTCAGTTCGAGATCTTTCCAGTTCTTGGTATGATGAGTGATCTTTTAAGTCTGGACATTTTGGGTATTTTGTTACGAGGGATCTGCCTCGTTACTTCCACGTGGAAACAGAAGTTCAGGTTCCCAATTCACCCTCCATAACACCTGATGGAGAGGCTTCTCATTACTTCTGGTTGGGGATGGGAGTTCAAGCTCCTCACTAGGTTTCCACTGATCCCTTCGTGGCTTGGAGGGTAGGAATGTTTTATCACTGTTTCCCACATGGCTTTCACTGACACGACATTGTGGGAGAAGACTCACTACCATTGCTGCGTGCTAAAAATCCTGACTTTCTACCAGGTCTCATCCAACACCATACCAGCAAGAATGGGGAAGGAAAAGGAGAGATTTACTTCCTACTGGGGATAAAAGTCTAGACTCCCTATTTGTTCTTCTCTGACACTACCTTATTACAATAGGAAGATTGGGATACCTTGTTTTTTTGTTTTTAAGAGACGGAGTCTTGGTCTGTTGCCCAGACTGGAGTTCTGTGGCATGATCTCGGCTCACTGGAACCTCCGCCTCCTGGGTTCAAGTGATTCTCCTGCCTCAGCTTCCCAAGTAGCTGGGATTACAGGCATGTGCCACCACACCCAGCTAATTTTTGTATTTTTTTTAGTAGAGATGGGGTTTCACTCTATGTTGGCCAGGCTGGCCTCAAACTCCTGACCTCAGGTGATCTGCCCACCTTGGCCTCCCAAAGTGCTGGGATTACAGGCATGAGCCACCACGCCCAGCCATACCTAGGAATTTTAATTGTATGTAATGGGGTGAATGGGGGAAAGCACACCTGCTCCATATTCTTCAAAGTAGAAGTACTGTATCACAGGTTTTTAAAAAATGATTTTGACCCCTGTGCCTTAGGAAGATGTGCTTTCATTTCTCAAATCAGTTTGACCAGTTGCTTCTAGATAACTTTATCAATGTGATAAAGTGAATCACCTATTGTAAAGCTGAAGGGGCCTTCTTTCCATAAGAGGTCTTTGGAAGTTAAAAGCCTTTCAAATTTCTTGTAATAAGAGATAGGTCTTACTTTATTCTACATCTCAGTTAGGATCTCTCCAACATATGTCCACACTCCTCACTAGTCCTCTCATGTTCCTCTCCAGAGTCTATTCTCCAGCAGAAAGTCATTTTGGTAGAGTACACATTAGTTTAATTCAGTTTTGATGATGCTGAGAGACATGGGTATATTTTGCTTGGAATTTGTGTGTGTTTTAGATTCCAGTCTTGTCCCCTTCTCCACAGGTATCATTTTAAGAAAATCATAATCAGAAGGATAAATGATCCATATCTTCCTTTAGAGCTGCATGTAAAGGCACTTTTATTTTTGCCCTTCTCTCAAAGATGAAAGGTATAATGAGTACACTATAAATGACTGAATGAGCTATAAGTCAATTGCTCTGAACTCCATATTAATCCCACTTTCAATACAGAATGGAAGATGTCCTATGGTTCATTTAGCTACCAAGTGGTATAAGCTGTTATTCTGTTATTCTCCAGAATTATAAAGGATTGCAAAACTTAATGTATAAAAGACAGGCAATAAAATGCTGGGCTGCCAAGCAAAGAAGACACTTTTAGTAATTTAAAGGAAGCAATGTATAGAAGGAACCACAAACTTACTCTTCAGTTCAAAATACAATTGAGATATATGTTTCCACTCCTCTCACCAGACTATTACACTGAAATTTTGAAAGATGTATTTTGAAAAACTTTTGCAAAGATAAAACTCCTCTAATAGGTTTGGACTAATATGAGCATTTCCAATTTCTGTTTTAGTCACTTCCATAAATTAGCTCATAAGTGGATCAGGCAGAGAAAGTGCTCAGGCAGTGGAGGTGGTAGACTTTGTGTTGGTCCACTTCCAGCCTCAAGGCCCCCTGTGTTGTGATGGTAAAACTTGGAGGGGTTATGGCAATGTATGCTTATAAAATTGTGTTTTCACTGAAAGCCTAATGCATTTGCGGATGATAATTCAGATTATTCACCAGAGAGTGACCCTCAGGGCAACAGTAAGTAGACCGCAGAAATGTCTAGACTTTTAAGCTGTTTCCTTGAAGTTCTGAAGTTGCAGAAAGAGGGAAAATAGTGAGCTATCAAAGCAAACCTTAACATGATATGTCTACAAAGGGAAGGATGGTAAGGGAGGACAGTAAGAGCATCATGATTCACGGAAGTGCAGTGGGTTAGGCAGCTACCACAAAGTAGTGTGGGCAAGTCGCCAGATGGGCAGCAAGCTGTGACCTAGTGATGGACAAAGGATTCCCTGCCAAAAAGCAGACTCAAAGGTTGTCTCATTGGCTGTCTTACAGAATCTGAACTTAGGTCAGGCAATGTTTTTTGTGCCATTGACTTGTGGCAGCTTTGGTTTAATATAAGTGTGCGAGCTAACAATTAAGAACAAGCCTTTGACCCAAACAAATCTGATTCAAAACTAAACCCTGTCACTACAAAGTTGGACTTGTTTTTTTAATTCTACACAGCTATTTTTCCTCATCTTTCAAGAGAGATGTCTCTCTTATAGGGTTGTTGCAATCATTAAATGTGATAATGTATTGAAATGCTTGGCACACACTAAGACATCAGGAATAAAAACTGATAATATCTGTCATCATCATTATTAATTAATTATCTGAAATACATTTTTCTATAGCTTGTTCCAATTGTGATAGTTATTAAAAAGCAAGCTTCAGACAAACTAACATAGTTTGATAATTTGTGTGGTAACATAGTATTTTATTAGGTACATGTGAATGGTGGCAGATTAGCTTTGTCTGCCCCTTGATAAATTCTTGTTTAAAAGTGGCCAAGCTCCTGATACATGCTCCCTAGATGAGGGCTATGCCACGATTTGACACCTGCACAGAAATACTTCTGCCGCAGAGGCTTCCTGCCAAATCATCAAAGTTTTAGAAGACAGTATTTTCAGCCAACAAAGCACTTAAAAGAGGTGTTTCCAGTTTTGGAGGCAAGGCCAAGCACAGGTGGGAAGTGGGTGATTAGGAAATGCAGCTGCTGAGCAGCTGCTGAAAATGTTTTACCTATTAACCTTATACTTTTCCCTTGAAGTCAGAGGAGAAAGATGTTGGTTTAAATGATAATTGAAGTTCACCATCTAGATTTGGAGCATCGCACTGTGGTGGGGAAGATGGCCAGACCAACGCTTTCGGCTTTCTCCATTCTGCAGGTGAGGCTTGGGCTTTGCTCTGTAAACATCTGAAAATGAAGTCCTCTCTTCCCAGGTCCGATTGCCCCAGAATTTAGCTTCATGACCACAATCACGAGGCTCTGCCAGGACTTTAGTTAAGGCTCTTCCACTGCAGTTGCTGGCCTGGATGCCATTGACACAGATTCGTTTGTCCCAGGAACCTGGCCTCTTTCAGCCCCTTGGGCCTTGTCTCCCTCCCTGCTTGTCCTCGGAACCTTTCCTCTCCTCCCCAGCGTGATCAGCAGTAAAAGCACTTAGGTTTCTTTCCCTGCATGATCCGCACTACGCCTTGGACAGAACTGCTTAGCAGTGCTTGGAGCACACACACTGTAAAGGAATTTGGGGATATGCTAACGAGGAAGCCGATAACCAAAAGCAAGAAGATTCACAATCAAATTGCAATAAATCTGCAGAGACTCCTTAAAGAACAAGACACACAGGAAAAGGCTGACTGCTGGAAAAACTGCTTTGCAAATGAATGGTATGGCTGCTGAATCTTTGAAAAGACAGCAGTCCTCTCAGAAGTACTAACCTAGCCACGTGTCAGCCCAAATGACTGGCCGATGAATGATAGTGCCATGTGTACAATCTCTCTCAGAAGAGTTTCTGGAAGGATTTGGGTTTAAATGCTGATGTGGAAAGTAAATAACACGTTCCAATTTGCTCTTCCCTCTACCTTCTCAACCAACTGCCCCTGCCCCATTTCCCAAATTTGTGTTCTCTCCTGTTTGCTTTGCCTACTTCAACAGTCTTGAACAGAACAGAGTTGCTAAGTGACATGTAACTCCATCACATTTTCATCTGAAAAGACCAAATTAGTATATCAATGAATACCATTTCTGTATGATCACAATGAGTATGATTCATAAGTTAAGATTTTGAGGTTAAAAGGAACACAAGCAGTAAAATAATTTTGAATAAATTCATATGGATGGTTTAAAGAGATCTACCTATACTCTATTTGTTGGATTCATTGAAGCTTAGGAGGTACTATATTATATTAGATGAAATTTTAAAGTGGCATTTCTCCTCAGGAAAACTCACAGGTCCGAAAGTATATGCTGGAGCACTTTTCTCATTACTTTTAATGTAACAAAGTTTTATTTTTCTCATTTAGTTTTCAATCAGTGATCCAGAGCCATAGCAGAACAAGACAATACTTTATGTCATACCATGTTAAATGCTGATCTTCTCAGTGCCAGGTTTAGGCTTTATAAATGAAGAGCAAATAACTTTTTCTTCTTAGTTGCAGACAGAGTGTTGCTTAGCTGTTTGATTCTATGACAAGAAGAAATAGAAGTGTTCCAACTTAACAGTTGGTACTTTTTTTTTTTTTAAGATCCCTTTTCTATTTACTTTAAGCCTAGTTCTTAAAACTCCAAGGGACCTTGGGATTCAATGGTAACAGAAAATCATGGGATCTAAAAGTGGTGTTGGTAAGGACACATCATGCTTCTCAGAAGGCTATGACTTGCCCGCTGTCCCATGAATGCGAGCTGAATTAATGGTTAAAGACTTCCAGATTTAGGCTCTGTATTCTTTCTGGATATAGATGGAAAACTAAGGAACAAAGATGGAGGATCCTATACAAGTGAGTTACAGAGGTGGACTAAGCACAAATTCCTCAGTGACTCTTTAGCTCAGATTGAAAGAACTTTATTTTGAGAACTGAAGACAAACTGGGCTGGTTTATAGCTAAATTCCACTTTGGTTGGAGGTCTCCTTAATTGCCCACTCGGCCTCACACCTGAATGTTCAACTATACAGACAACAATGCTGGTCACTCAGGCCTTTTCAGGCAGCACAAAACCTGGACTTTTATCAAGAAAGAGTTTAGGCCCCCAAGGTCAGATCGTTTGCTAGCTCCATTTACTGGCTGTGTGACTTTAGGCAAACTGCTAAACTTCTCTTTTTAATACATTATACTTTTTACCTCTCGTGAAGATTATGAGTTTGGTATATGTAAAGTAAATAGGAGAGTTTGGGTCCCTACTAAGAGCTCAGAAAATATTAACTTCTATCCTTTTATTTGATGATCTGATTTTCAAAAGACCTGTTCAATCAGAGCTGCAAGGGGACTTAGAATCATCCAGCTCAATATCCTTATTTTACACATGAGAACACCGAGGACCAGAGAAAGGAAGTGGCTTCTGATTTAATTTGTGACTGACCCAATCTCCAAAATGCTAGTTCAGGGTTTTCTTGTTTTATTTTGTTTGTGTTTTCTTTCACTAGTCTCCCTCTAAATCAGCCTTTGCGCTTCTGAATAGATGACTTCTTACCTCCACTCCTACCACTGGCTTCAAGGGTTAAGCCACCATTATTGCTCTCACTGCAATAACCGACTAACTCATTTCCTTGCTTCCATTCTTGCCTTCTTCAATCTATTTCCAACTTAACAGATTAGAGTGCTTCTTTGCAAAGCATTATGTCCCCTCTCACTTCATCTCTTACTACTCTCAGTCATTCAGCTTGTTACCCTATGCTGTTTGCTGTTCCTTGTGCATGTTGGCACACTCCAATCTCAGGTTTGGTGTTTTTTGTTTTGTTTTGTTTTTTTGAGATAGAGTCTCGCTCTGTCACCTAAGCTGGAGTACAATGGCGTGATCTTGACTCACTGCAACCTCTGCCTCCCGGGTTCAAGCGATTATTCTGCCTCAGCCTCCGGAGTAGCTGGGATTACAGGTGCGTGCCACCATGCCTGGCTAATTTTTTTTGTATTTTTAGTAGAAACAGGGTTCCACCATGTTAGCCAGGCTGGTCTGGAACTCCTGACCTTAGGTGAGCCACCGCCTCAGCCTCCCAAAGTGTTGGTATTACAGGCGTGAGCCACTGTACCCGGCCCAATCTCAGGTTTCACATGTGCTGTTTTCTTTACTTGGGATGTTTTTCACCTGATATTTGCATGATATGCTCTCTCCTCGGGCACTTTCCATTTTCCTATTGTGCTTTCTCTCGGAGGGGGCATTCACTACTTTATAACATATCCTGTATTTCTTTAGGTAGTGTTTGCCTACTTCAGTACAGTGCAAACATTATGAGGGCACACTTGTTCACAGCTGTTTCTCCAATGTCTAGAATGACGACTGACATAGAGGAGGTACCAGTAAATGAGTGATGAATACATAAATGAGCAATGTGTCAATAGGATTTGTGGGATGTTCAAAAGAATATGTTTCCTCAGGTGTTTTAGTTATATAACAAAACTAAGCAAATGTTCTATCCTTAATTAAATATGCGGTGGCAGGGGACTTTCCAACACATAAAAATTTACCTTTTTTTAAAAAATCATAACCTGGTAATTTTATGTTTGCATAGCTAAACCTATAGGCATCTATCTTTCTTGAGTTAATTGTTAGGAAATACTCTGCAAAGCCAAACCAAAACAACAACCACTTTCCTAAAACTCTGTAAAGAATATATTTCCATTCTGGTGAATCAGGAGAAAATACATTTGTTTCATTCGCTCTCTTTCTGGGCTCTTAGAGAAACTTCAAAGAAAACAGAATGTAGATAGGAGGTCAGCTTTCATGAATCAGATTTCATCTTGATCGGCTTTTTATAGACCTATAACAAAGTAGAGCCCTGAAAATTGTGTTAGGTAATGGGGATTCTGACAGACCCTTTAACTATGTGGAACTAGGAGGTTCTGCTATAATTCTGCTGCTTCAGATGAAAATTTCAAGTGTTTTCATTAGGTACAACAGCTGTTTCTATTACAGATAACAGATCTCAGAGGTGGTGATGCTGATATCAACTTCTACTGGGCTCAGAACACAGTGTAGCTTGTACAATTAGGTTTCTTTTTTTTTAATTTTTTTTTTTTTCTGCACATGCAAATTAACTCTGTAGCAGTAAAAGGAAATTACTTACTTGCTACCGGAATTGTCTGAAAGTGATATGATCATCTTTTGTAGAATCACATTAACCAAATTAAAAGCCCTTGGGAAAAATTTGGCACCTTGTTCCTTCCCATTCACATCTTCCTCAAGACCTCTCATTTAGAAAGTGATGATCATTATCAGGGCTTTTAATTTGGAAAGATTGGCTGCTCACCAGTGAGCCTTTCTAGATACCCAGTGGTTGGGTAGAGTGGCTGTACTGTGTTTCAGCCTTGGAGGCCTTGACTTTACTATCCTCCTGCTTGCTTGAATGTATGATTTCTAGCCTGGGACACACAGTCACAGTCCTGCTACTGTACATTGTTTCCGAGATGGTGCCATCATTTTATTCTCTCATTGAATGCACATATTACTCCTTCATTGAGAGGAGGTGGATTGATTCTTCCAACCCTTGGAACATAAGCTGGCCTGTGACTGCTTTAATGAGTACAATGTGATGGGATTTGCTGTGCAAGTTCTAGGCTTACCCTTTAAGAGGACTGATGGTTTCTACTTCCTTTCTCTTAAAATACTCCCCTTCTTGAAACCCAGTTCATAGGAGCACATTCTGTGATGGATTTGCCACTATTTTGCCATACTGTTTAAAGCCTAATTCACATAGAGAGGCCATAGTTAGGTACTCCAGTCGACTACCTCAGCGGATTATTGTCAACTGTAAGCCATGTGAGCGAACCATCTTGGAGTTCAGTCCATCTTAGCCTTCAGATGACTCCAGCCCCATGCATGGAAGCCATTTGACTAAACTGAATGAGAGGCATTGAGTAAGAGCCACCTACAGGAGTCTGGTCTTGAATTGTTGTTTTAAACTGCTACATTTGGAGTGGTTTGGTTTCTAACACAGCAATAGATAACAACTGCAATAGTGGCAAAATAGTGGCAAATCCATCATAGGATGTGCTCCTATGAACATGGGTATCAAAGATCTTTCCAGTGACGTGAAATTAGTTGTTGTTTACATGATATAGACAGATGTCATGTCAATCCTTATTGTATCTTTTCAGCTGGTCCCTAGAAGGTGATAATTGGATTATTGTTCTATTACCATTTGGAGTTGTAAATACAAATATTTACTGTACAAATGCAATTTTTTGGGGGAGAGGTAACACTCTACACCAGAGTACAGCAAATACTTTTTTTTTTTTTTTTTTTTTTTGAGATGGAGTCCCACTTGGTCACCCAGGCTGGAGTGCAGTGGTACAATCTCGGCTCACTGCAACCTCCATCCCCCGGGTTCAAGCGATTCTTCTGCCTCAGCCTCCTGAGTAGCTGGGATTGCAGGCACCCGCCACCACACCTGGCTAACTTTTGTATTTTTAGTAGAGACGGGGTTTCACCATGTTGGTCAGGCTGGTCTCGAACTCCTGACCTCGTGATTCTCCTGCCTCAGCCTCCAAAAGTGCTGGGGTTACGTAAAGGCATGAGCCACCGTGCCCAGCCAGCAAATGTTTTTGATGGTGCTAGATAGTAAATATTTTAGGGTTTGTGAGTTATTATAGTTTTTGTTGCAACTACTTAACTCAGTCAAGTTGACTTAGATAACATGTAAATAAAATGGCATGGCTGTGTGAAATCAACTTTATTGACAAAAATAGGTAATATGCTAGATTTGACCTGCAGACTGTAGTTTGTTGACCCCTGTTCTAAACAACTATTTCTAGAGCCAAGAGAGACATGTGATTATATTACTCGAGTCTCATCAGGACCACGTTTGGCTACTCTATCTCTAATTCCTCTTGCCAGTCCTTCTTAGTCTCTGTCATGGGCTTCTCCTCCTAAGTTTGAAATGTGCTTCTCAAGGCCCTCTTGTCTCCTTACTCTATTATACTCTTTCTAAGCCATGATTTCAGCTAATGACAATTTGCCAGTGACTAAGAAATATCTATCTTTATTCAGTCTTTTCTCCAGAACTCAAGGCTTTTGTATTTCCTGTTGGATGTCTTGCCAGCACCCTATGTGAACATAGGCGCACTTTTGTGCCAGTTGTTAACCTACAGCCTTGCAACTCCAAATCTGCTCTTCTATACCCAGCCCTGTGATAAATATGGCTGGGACTCTGCAATTCCATTTCTTTTTTTTTTTGCCAACTGTTAGATTCTAGCATCAGAGGGCATTAGAGGAGAAAGAAGGGACTTGCTTCTTCTTTGCTTCTTGTTTACTTCTGTCTGCTTTAGGGTTCCTGGGAGTGTCTTGTCAGCAAACCTTCAATCAGAAACATACTTTCTTTTCTGCAGTAGCAGCCAAATTTAGTTTTTACAAAAGTTGCAAACTACATCCATTACTACCCACCTCCCCATCACTTCCCACAGCACCAGTGGGTTAGTGGTTCCTCCTTGGAGGTTTGGGTCCCAGCCCTTCAGGACTCCAACCTCAGGGACATCATTACCTGCTGAGCAGCACCTTCTAGTGGGGGGTCTGGGTTTTGGCATAGCAGGGTCCTTGCTCTAAGTTTCTAAGTTTTAGCCATTCCAACTTCTCTTTGATTCCCCAGCCCTAAGACATGGTAGTTGCTTTCTTTAATGGTTTTCTTTGTAACAACTTACTGTTCTCCTTTGCTTCTTCAGTTACCTAATTAACAACTTCATAAGTTAGTTAACCATTCTTTATATTAAATTTCCATTCATATATCTGGCATGGTTTCTTTCTCCCAACTGAACTCTAAAGGCATTTATATTCTTGGCCAAAAGCTGCTCCTATGACAGTATCTTCTTCTTTAGTAAATGGCACCAGCAAACTTTTCCCTATTCCCTGCTCAATTGCTCAAGCAAGTATCTAGGCATCATTCTTAACCATTTCTATTCTCTCAACTCCCAGATCCCATCAGTTGAATAAGGCCTATAGATGTGGCTTCCTGAATATTTCTTAGGTCCATCTGCTTCTTTTCTTCTCTGTGTCCACAACCCTAAACCAAGACGCCAGCATGTCTCACCGGGATGACGATCCCTACTTTATCACTGACGTCCCCGCATTTCTGCAGCCCCTCAATCTCTTCTCCCCACCACAGCCCTAAAGATGTCCTAAAAACATTTTCTAGTTAAATATACTCTAAAACTATCCAAACTTCATTTAGAAGTCCTTCTGTAATTTCTCCTGCCTCTGCACTTCATTTTGAAATATCTTATTTACTTTTTGGTTAGTTTTGAATGTGCCATGCTTTTTTTTTTAAAAAAAACTCTTTTGGTATAAAGTGATCCCTCTGTTTAGAAATATCCCCTTTTACCTGGAAAACCACTACACATTCTTTAAACGGTGTGTAAATACCATTTTCTTAGAGACAGTGTTTCTGACCTCCTAGACAAGGCTATTTTGCCATTTATTTCCATAGATCATTGAACATCCCCTTTATTCCATAATATTCAGTTAGCCCATAAGTAGCTTTGTAGATCATAAGGACCATACAGGCAAAGGCTGTGCCTGTCTTGCCGAGCACAATATTCCCAATATCTAACTTTTTTTTTCCGGCATGGTAGATATGTATTCAACACATATTTGCTGACAGTCAATTTCTGTTTTTTTGTCCATACAGTGGACTCTTGAGCAACATGGGTTTGAAATGTGTAGGTCCATTTATAGGGATATTTTCTTCTGCCTTTGCCACTCCTGAGACAGCAAAACCAATCACCTCCTCAGTGAATTCGACGTGAAGATAACAAGGGTGAAGACCTCGACTTCTACTGAATGAATAGTAAATATATTTTCTCTTCATTATGATTGTCTTAATAATATTCTCTTTTTTCTAGCTTACATTATTGTAATACAGTATATAATACATATATACAATACAATATGTGTGAATCAACTCTTCATGTTATCATAAGGCTTTCAGTCAATAGTAGGCTATTGGTAGTTAAGTTTTTAGGGAGCCAAAAGCCAAATGTAGATTTTTGTGCTCCTAACCACCACATTGTTCAAGGGTCAACTGTATATCACAGGGTCTCTGAGTTCATTACAAAAGACACGTGTTTCCTCAGATGCTCCAGAATCCCTTAGAGTTGGCTTTTAAACTGAAGGTTCTTTTGTTTCACATCTCCTGATGCCAGTCTCCCCTGGTGGGTTCTTACAATGATGGGAGGAAGATGAATGGGGAGTTGATCAATCAGAACTTACTACTTTGAGCTTGACTGGAGACCCAAGATTACTAAATTTTACATTTTCAGAGGGTCCTATTGTGTCACACAAGTCTTCTGAGTACTTGGGTCCAGGTGCATCTCGGCACTTCCTGAATTTAAACCCCAGTAGCCAACGATGGGATATTCCTCTATTTCTAACAACCAGTATGTTATTCCTTTACAACAAACATCAATGTGCTAGTTTCTTTGTAGTTCCCTGAAATGTAGTCATTATTCCTCAAGTGAAAAAAGTGGAAATATAGTTGGGGAGTGGACTAAAACACTGATGAAAGGGCTTCAAAGAATTACAAAACCTAGAACGAAGGTGCAGATAATGAAAATAGAATATGAAAATAAGCATGATACTGAAGAAAAATCATGAAAGCATATGAACACAGTCTGTTGGAAAAGAAGCAGATTAAATAAATCCATATTTGATTTTGGTCACACTTCCATGGAGAGAGCTGCATTTATTTTAAAAGAAAACAAAAAACAGCCCAAAGAACTTGGATTTCTTTTATCCTCCAAACAGATTTGACCCAAGATGGACATTTTCCTTGAGAATAATAGATCTTTTTCCTTCAGCTCAAAGTTTTACCTTTTGGATTGTATTCCACACACGTTCATTATCGTTTCTTCTTCCTTCAAGGGTGTCCATAGCATCTGCCATTAGTGACTGCAGCTGTGGCACCAAGATAAAAATTATCACACAGGAATTCACACAGAAGTAACTTCTCTAAATACACAGATTAAAACCTAATTAAAAAATCATTTGTACGCTGATGATTTTATTACTCATCTTTCCTACAATGAATATTGCCACCTCATCTTTGCTTGTCATTGCTGAATATTATTGCAGATATAAAATACTGAAACAATGAAAAGATTCTTCTTGAAAATTTGTAGAAAACATATAGGCTTTAATGTAGTAAGTGTTGATGTTTTGTGAAAAACAGATTTGGGTTGTAAAGAATGAAGGCAGTAGTTAATTCTCTCAGGAAATGGCATGTAGTACATGAATGCGTTTTAGCGTTTTCTCCTGAGGCTGATGTATCATAATTCTAGGCATCATGCAAAAGCTCACCAGAGGACAATACTACAGTTGTGCCGTTTGATTGCCTCTTAAAGAATCTGGCTCATTTAACTTCTTTTACTATTCTTTTCTTCGTTAACATTTTAAAATAGCCAAGGTTTTAAAATTTTTAGGTCCCATTCAAAGGTTTTAAACATTCTAACCTTTGTCCCAGACAGGCACCTACTGTACTCTAATGTGAAACTATCCTGTACACATGGTCTATAGGTGACCACAAAAATGAAATGAAGTTATATCAAGCCGTGTGATATTCAAAGGTTAAAAAGAGTTCTCAAAAAATACCAGTTCAGTTCACTATGGCATCAAACAGTATGGACCCTTAGATAATCTTTCTTTGGTTTAGATATTGCAGAGTGTAAGCAGGAAGAGAGAGAATTGAGTCATTCAAAAATCTTCTATTAAACAGTCACTGTTTAGATAGCAGCATACAGGGTATTACTAGGATTAATTCTCTTTGTAAGTTACAAAGTAAAATCTATTATTGAGGGTCATGAAACCTTATAAGATACATAATTTTTGAATATTTGGCATACAGATATACATCCATATATATTTCAGTTTTTTTCTGCTGGGCATATAAGTACAAGAATATCCAATGAAATTTCATTTTCTAAGGTTTCAAATAGAGAAAAATTACACTTTAGAAAGGAATGTCAATAATGCTACTTTGAGGCTCCTTTGTGTATATTTTGAAAACTAAGTATTTCCAGTAAAAAAACAAAAACAAAACCAAACAAAAAACCAAAAAGTCATAGATGTGTGATTAAGAAGACTTAAGTGCAGAGAATTCCCCTGTATTTTTCATTTAAATCTTGAATGTGCTTTTCAGGAAGACAGGATCAACATTTTGCCGGCTTCTTAAATTAACATTTTCTTTGCTTCCTCTTATCTCTGAGAAGCATTAATCATGTAAAATTGGCCATAATATGCACTTTGAAAGCTCTATACTTACTATACTTCTGAGTGCTTTATGAATGGCAGGATAAACACTTAGCCTTTTAGAAAGTATTCTTTTGTACGCAAACGTAAAGGTTTAGAAAGTATCATTGCCAGTTTTGACTTGGTAATTCCTTGATTCATAGACTTATTTCATAGTTTTCATCTTTAGTATGCATAGTTTTATTATTTGGCTAGTCATACAACTTTGTATGCTTACTCTGAATATCAGTATTTATTTAACATGCTTTTAGCTGGTTTAGATGAACATATAAATGTTGGCAGCTCATTTCTTGATTAAATCTTAAAAAGCTCAAGGAGGGAGGGTTTCTTTAGTTATCTGAAAATTACAGGTAATCAGTTAGGGCTGTTCTTATCATTACTATGTGAATTCAATTCGGGGCTATAATTAGTTTCAGCTACTCTCAATTAAAGCTTCACAGTAAAGGGCCTTTCCCTACAACACACTAGGAGCTCCATATAGAGTAAATTTTACCTTTCCTTGAATGGGCAACACACTGTTCAGTAAACTCTTTTTCAAATGAGGTGCTACCATTTCTGATATTAATTATGGTTATAATATGCACATCTGTCTGAAGATTATTTCTGTGAGAATCCCTTCAACTAGCTTTTGCCTAGGTCTGTGTGTGGCTAAAGTGTCTGGTTTTCTAAATTAACTCGTCAATTCAGTTAAAAAAAACCATCTATGTTGACTAGCTACATTTTCCTTTCAAATAAACAACTTTTGTTGATTTATCTAAAGGTACTAGTGTTGGCACTGCCGATACCTATTTTAACCCTAGAAGTGATTGAGAAAACTCTAAAGATGATTTTTTAGGGTCATTTTTCTATACAATAATTACTCTTTTGTCCTCTCACTTTTTCATAAAAGAGAATCATGTATCAATATATCTTGGAGCTTATTAATCTCATTTTAACAAAAACCAGAAGCCTGACACACAACGTAAATAACCAGCCCCTTTCTATGTTTCTACACATCACAACGTTTTTGCTGTAATAATGGGAGCTAGTTAATGTGAGCAAATAAAAACCAGACACACACCTTCCTACACTTTTCAGTTTTGTCATGAGAACGCTTCAGGAGGGTTGGGGAGTTTGCCCTCAGACTACATTTATTACCACAGTTTTTTTTTTCCAGACCGTATCACTTTTCTGTTGATGCTGGGCCTATGAAACCCTTAAACAAAGAAAAATACTTACCAATTCTGCCTCCTGTTGACTGATGTCCCGTAGGTAGGGAATGGTTGCTAGCTCTGCCATTGCTTGATTAATCACCTGGGACTGCTCCTTTACTCTCTGCAGCTGGCTGAGGAGGCCGGCATATTGCAACTTCTCCATCACCCCTGAGGATGCAGGAAAACTCCCCTAGTCTCAAAGTAAAAGAAATGTTTTAGAACAAAACTACAGAAATAGACCTCTCCCCAGGGATGGAAGTCAGGACTTGTGATAATGTATTTACATCTTTTGAAACAATGGAATCTAGTACAAATATAGGTTTCCTTCTATCATTTTACAGTATTGTCTTATACCCCTTTTTCTAGTAGGTAAATATACGTAAAAGGGAGTCCTTTGGAGATGTGTTGAGACTGATTTGCTGATTGTCTTGCATTAGGAGTTAGGCTGAGGGGAAAAGAGGGGACTGAATTTGAATCTGCACTTCACTCACCCAGGAGTGATCCCACAGAGCTAGTGTCTGCCTAGAAGGGGCGACTTTATCTACATCACCAAAGCATCATAAGAGCTAAGAGTTGCCTACTATCTTGTTTATCTGAAAGAAATTTTTTTAATGCAGGTCGAATCTTGACAAATGTTGTATAAGTTGAATTCTCTTTATCCCAATAGCTTACTTGAAAACTCTAGCGCTGCTTTTATCTCCAGTTCTTATTGGATAGCCTTGCACAGTCTCTTCTTCTTGTTGACTAGCTTCCCTCTGTCTGCTAGGACCATTTCAACAACTAACATGTTCCATCTTGACACAGACTACTGTGTACCTTTGTAAGGACTGCCAACTCCCATGCATCTATTGGCATTTTGGGCTTTCTTAAGATGAGGCACATTTAGAAAAAAGTGGCCCACCAAGGTGAGTGTTACTGCCATGCACAAAAGAGGAGATGTTACCATCTTTAAAAACGTTTAATACAAATTGTAATGCTTGATAGGAGAGACAAAGTTAGTCATGAAATTCTTAAGTTTATCTTTAAGAAAAAGTACTTTTGACATGGGGGTATATAAGGGTTAACATAAAAGCCTTGAGATTCTGCTGCATTTGGAGGGTGATGAGAAATGGGAATTCAAAAGAGGACTTAGTTTGGCAATTGCATTGTGCGTCCTGGTCCTCAGAAGAGAAGCGTCCAAGTGCCCCTTTATAGCAGGGGCCCCCTGGACTGCCTACACCAGAATCACTATGCTTGCTTGTGGACTTTGGCAGTTAGCAAACTGAGTGCTGGGCTTCACCCAATCATGATCTCTTGTTATGTGGCCCTAGAAATACGAATTTCAGCTAGGTGCCTCCCCAGATACTCAAATATCTCAAACAGAAGTTTGAGACAAACCACCACCTTAAAGTTTAGTATCTGAGTAAAGACTATTTTGGTTTGCGCATACTTAGGAAACATAATTTCTTCCAGCAATCAGAGAACACAGACATATAATTTCACTTTCTTAAGAGAATCTCCTCTAAGGAGAAAAACTGCTAGAAACTAATATTGCCGAAGTTCAACTTAAAATTAGAAAGCACTTCTTTTTGAAAGGCCATACTCATATTCTGATTGACAGCAGCCTTTGGAAGCTGACATTTTTCTAGAATCTTGGAAATAAATAAAGACTGGGCACCATCGTGCTGTATCCGCTTTATTTGTCCCTAACACCTATACATGCTGTTCAATGAATGTTTTCTTACTCACAGTAATTTGTTCTTTCTGATTAATCATTTATCTGAAAATCCATAAACCTATAAGATTGATGATTGCAAGTGGTAGATTTGGGGTTCCTTCCTGAATTGATGAAAAACCTAGCCTACCCATTCAGTTTAAACATGTAGCTAAACAATGGCATTCTGTCAAATAGAGGAAAGCAAGTTGGAGGAGAAACGGTTTTCATTCTGAAGAAAAATTGCTTTCTTTGTCCTTCTTTAAAATAAACAATGGTGCTAGTTGTAGGGAAGTGGTGTAGTGATTCAACTCTAAAGAGCAGAAACAACTGCAGGCTGCTCAGGAACATAATCTATCAGTGTAATTTCCCAAATCAGGAAAATAAACATAGTTGGAAGGCAACAGTTTTAGCCTGATTGTTGGATGTATAACAAAACAGGAAGTGCTCTATTTGAATAAGAAAACAGGGAAAGAATACAGTTGACTGCTAATAGTCACCCCTCCTCCTGAAGCCAAATGCAGTTTTGGTTATCAGGAAACTGTAGATTAATATTTTACCTGTCCAAAAATAGGGGTTTTGAAAGACAAAGTGAAAAAGAAATAAAATTGCTATCTAGTGTGGCAGAAATGTTTTAATGCTGTTGCTTTAAGGAAATAAAGAACATAATAAAAAATAGAAATTAACTTAAATATCTAATGCTAACAAAGACTAAATCTAAAGGCAGGTAGCCCTCCCAGTGAGACTTCAGGAATGATCAAAGGGCTCCTGAGCTGCTGGAGAGAGTGTAATAAAGTGGCCACGATTGAAGCTAAAACCTCACACAGGTACAATGAGGGCTAGGTAATAGCGAGTGCAAGTGAAGGCTTAATAGCAGTTACAAATAAATATTTGGCAAATAAGTGGCACTATATAATACTGCTGAAAAGCAGAGTCTTAGTATTTGTAATGTATTTCCGTTTGGCATAAGATATAGAAACACTGATTGCAAAAAAGGGGTAGGAAACATTATTGTTCATTTCAAATGTGCATATGTAAACATTTTTTATGCTTCACTTGGAAGAAATTAAAAGTAAAATTAATGAGGTATTAAAAACATGGTTAGTTAGGTCATTTTTTGGCAAGTCATCCTGTGAAGGCAGCTTCATGCATGGCAAAAGATTTGATTATTTTAACTCTTTAACATTTAGCACAGGAAGCACAGTACATAAGGTCTGAAACTGACAGCAGCCAATAAAGTTAATGAATGGAAAGGTATAGTGCCATCCAGTAGCATGTGAAATAATTAGGACAAAAATCTAGAGAATGAAAAATACGATAGCAGCAGGGCTGCTGGCTGAATGAGGTTGATGTTCAGTGGGATTAGAAGTCACCAGGAAGGTTGTATCATATTGCAGATTATAACTCTTAAAATGCTGGAATCATCCTTGTTTGGCCATGTATTGTGTACCTAGTAGACTAATCTACAAAGATAAGGAAACTAGGGTAAAAAGTGTAAAGAGAATCATTGTCTGACACATAGAAACCTCCCTGAGACCAGGAAAGGTCTTTACTAACTGTATCCACTACCTCATAGCAAGAGTTGAAAATTCATGTTCTCTAGGAAGCTTTTACAATTAATTTTGGAGTCTAATTTGTACATTATATGTTCATTTTAATTTTTTTTATTCTTTCTTTTTTTTTTTTTGAGGCAGAGTCTTGCTGTGTTGCACAGGCTGGAGTGCAGTGGTGTGATCTCAGCCCACTGCAGACTCCGCCTCCCAGGTTCAAGCAATTCTCTTGCTTCAGCCTCCTGAATAGCTGGGACTACAGGCGTGCACCACCACATCTGACTATTTTTGTGTGTGTTTGCGTGTGTGTTTTTAATAGAAACGGAGTTTTGCCATGTTGGTCAGGCTGGTCTCGAACTCCTGGCCTCATGTGATACACCCACCTTGGCCTCCCAAAGTGCTGGGATTACAGGCGTGAGCCACTGCACCTGGCCTATATGTTCGTTTTTTAAAAATTGAATCCAGCTATGGAATCATTCCTATGTTGTGTGTACGCATGTTTTGCCTCTGGCAAGGATCATACTTTTAAATCAAAGAGATATAATCTGATTTAATAAAAGAATATTGGCACAATATTCTGAAGCTCTGATTTTGAGCCCTAGCTGTGTGAACTTGAATATATCACCACTCTGAGCCGTAGTTTCCTCATTGGTAAAATGAAGGTGACACAATGTCACCAAATTGTGAGGGTCAAATTAAAGAATGTGCAGGAAAAATACTTTTTAAATTGTAGAGCACCATGCATGTGCTTCTCCTAAACCATAGTTCCAAAGTGGTAATTTCTGCATGCAGTCAGCACCTGGTTAATGACCAGGACTGCTCTGTACTTTAAAAAAGATATGTTTGAGTAAAGAAAACTTCTTGACTATCAAATATTTCAAGAGTTTGGAAGCAAGAGTATTTTGTTAGCTTTAGAAGAAAATTTTACTCACTTTATATTTAAAATGCTTTGGTTGAGAGTAAGTTGCTAAACTATCTCTTTATATGTAATTTGTGGAGAATAAATACATGTATCTTTTAGTTTAATGGAGAAAAACTGAAAATTAGAGCAGCTAAAAGTGTTCCCTATGATATTATAATTTAGTGTATTATTGCCAAGTTAACTTTTTTCTAATTAGATATTAGGCAGGCATTATAAACCTAATATTTACAAGGTGACTAAATATTCAATATGTTTAGGGAATAGATCATGAGAATTCTTGGCATTGTCTAAGTATTGTTTAGAAAGCTACATATTTATCATTATTTATGTGACAGTATAAATGTGATAATACTTAAACATTGTGTAACTGATTCTGGTCATGGTATTATGTCAAGAACTAGTATCATCTTTTGGGTCTCCTGCTGTTAGGAATGCTGAAGTTTTAATGCATTGTATTTTCATATTCCAAGCCCATTTTCATTAAAAAACATTGTCCAAATGAATTAAACATCTCTGAACATATATGGTATGAGGCAAAGTATATTTCCTAGCCATTAGTTCCTCTTTTTTTTTTTTTCCCATTGTGGGAAGAATAGAGTCTCACTATGTTGTCCAGGCAGGTCTTAAATTTCTGGGCTCAAGCTATCCTTCCACTTCTGCCTCCCTAAGTGCTGGGATTACAGGCATTTTTTCCTAGCCATTAGGCCTTGATGGAAATGTGGCATTCTACTAGGGTAAAGTGTTGTCTGTTTGAAACAGACAACAGAAATGTAAACTAAAGCCTTAGTCACCAGTGTTAAGAATGACTGACAAATCTAAAATTCTTTAAGATAAATTTATTGCCCAAGACACTGGTCACTCACTGTCTTCTAATGGAAGTGTCTTGGGTATTGGCTGTATTCTACCAAGACATGTGAGGCTGCTTGTCACATGAGCATGACATGACATGTGAGGCTGCTTGTCACATGAGCATGTCAACAAGACTGCAGTCCTGAGTCCAGTTCATGGCTGGAAATGGCATCTCAAATCCTGCCTGAGTGAAGGTATCTGAGCAAATCACTGGTCAAAGCAAACTAAGCTGAGGAAAAAAAAAATCAAAATTCACAGAACACGAGTGGAATCTTCATATTAGAAGAAAAATAGGTAACTTCAAACTACACCACTTGTATAAAGAAAAAAAGATCTGTAAAACAGTTTCTTTGTCAAAGCAAACTAAAACCAATACAAATAATTAAAGCTAAAATTCTTAATACTTTACAAAGTGCTTCAAGAACATGGATTATGTACTTATGGTTCACAACAACTCTGCGAAGTGGGCCTGGCAGTTATCAGCCTATTTTATAAATGAGAAAAAAGTAGTTCAGAGGTTGACTTGCCCTAGGGTTACATGGCCAGAGCATGGCCTTGGGCAGAAGTCTTTGTCTACATGTATTACAAACTAGAGTAACAAACAATGACAATTCAATGCCTAAATATTCAAGTGAATGTCATTTGATATCTGACAAGAAAGAAATAACACATTGAAGGGTCTTAAAAACACTACTGAGGGCTGCTTGGGTTACAGTTAATGGTACCATGTAGGAATAATATCTAGTCACCAATTCATTATTTGCTTCATTAAGCTAGATTACCTTTGCAGGCAATTTTATCAATCCTCCTTTATGAAGCTGTTGCTGGGCGAATAATAAGAAACCTAATACCTGATATTTAGATATATTTGTGATCCCTAGGCACTTTCAGGCTTGCCTACTTCAATTTCATTAAAACTTTTTGAAACAATCTTCCGAAAACTGTTATTTCCCTTAAAAGTGAACATAGGAAAGTTCATGAAATTCTTCACAGTCAGCAAAGTGGTACTGAGACTCAATATGAGAAGACTGAGTTATTAATTAGATGTTAAGAATCTCATTAATTATGGTTTTAAAGTCTCCTTTATAGCCACATAAAAGATACTTGTCTAAACAAATTTCCAAATGGCCAGGATACTCTTTAAAAGGTGATAAGAAAATGAGTTAAGAACATTGCAAAAGTGCATAATGCCTAGTTAGGCCTGGCCTATGTTCACACAGTGAGATCTGAGCTGGCAACAGATGATGTGGTCAGTTTTCTGACAAGTGAGAAGGTAAGTGTTTGGACGAACGGAGGCAAGATGGCGCACTTCCGGGTTCTTCATCACCAACTTTTCCCACGCGCGGGAAAATGCAGCCGGCACCCAGGAAGGTGCAGACCAACCGGGCATGCGCCAGGTGACGTCAATCCGAAGAGACCAAGATTTACCTGGTCGCACCTGCGGAAGGCCCCCCCACACGCCCGTGCCCCGCCTATTGCCCTCCCACTCCCAGAAAAGCCGCTCCCGGCCAGCGCCCCGCGGACTTCCCAGCCCCTCCACTCTTGTCGGGACTGCAGGAACTCCGTCTGAGAGCTCACCGGGCGACTCTCTTGGCCTCCTTTGCCGGAGGCGGACAGACCTCTCCCTACCCACCTACTTCCCTGAAGCTAGGTGACCAAAATAAATTTGCAGTTTTGCTCCTACCCTTGCCTGCTCGCTGGTTCTTTTGTGCCCGCTCTGGTGGTCTTAGAAAAACAAATCAGTAAGGCAGGCATTGCTTCAAAGAACCAGGCCTGGCCAGGCATGGTGGCTTATGGCTGTAATCCCAGCACTTTTTGAGGCCAAGGCAGGTGGATCACTTGAAGCCAGGAGTTCAAGACCAGTCTGGCCAACATGGCGAAATGCTGTCTCTACTAAAAATACAAAAGATTAGCCAGGCGTGGTGGTGCACACTGTAATCCCAGCTACTCGGGAGACTGAGGCAGGAGAAGCATTTGAGGTGGAGGTTGCAGTGAGCCAAGACCGCACCCTGTACTCCAACCCATTTGACAGAGCAAGAATGTCTCAAACAAACAAACAAACCAAAACCCGAAAAACTAAAAACTAAAAAACAAAGGGCTAGGCCACAGGCAGATCACATTCATAGCACCCGACACACTGGCTCTGCTAGGCTAGCCATGCATGAGTGACATGAAATAATGCTACACGGTGATGGTTCCGGTTAGCAAAGCTTTCCCTGCTTGCATGGGCCTGATGATGAGGGTAATGATGTGTGTGGGTTTTTAGGATGGTGTTTTGTTATGGCAGCCTGAACTGCTTAGAGATAGATAGATTTCTTATTAACAGAAATATAGGGGAGACAATTGAAACATGGTTGTGGAGAAGGGGTAGCTTTGTGGTAGGAACATCAGTAAAAACGTGCTTTTGTATTTGTAATGCATGGAATTGCAAATCATGCAAATAGATTAGGTGTTTTATAGCTTTTCCAAAATGCTGAATAATATTATTGAGCAGATAAACTGCTGAACAGATGTTAAGTAGCTGTTTGTGATGACCCCCTTGGTTCCCCTTATAAGGTAAGAACATCAAATCAATGATGTAACACAAAAGAGGGAACAGGAAGGAAATTCTTTAAAATTTCCACCTTACAAGCCTTTTGAAAAATATTAAAAGAGGAGAAATCTGCAGCCTTTATAGCCTGTTAATGAGAAGCTCTCTTTATATACTTTCAGTACAATGGCTTAAATTTTGTAAAATAGCAGTGTAATTCAGGTCTTATTTTGGACTCTTTAAGACTGAAAAGTAGAAAAGGCATATTTTTCCTGGATCATAGAAAGAGATTAGATAATTTACCTTATGGCTATATAAAGATCAATTGCCAATGTTTAGAGAAGCATCCAATTCATCAGTGCGGTACGAAGGCACTATCTTGAAAAGCTCTGAATTCTTGTGTAGGTAATGAGATGGTTATATGCAATAGCTCAATAAGTGAAATAGAGAAAACATGGTGCTTGCTAAAATTTTCTTATTGATTTGAAATGACAAATTCACTGCAATGTTGAATTAGATATCAGGAAGGCATAAAGAAAAGGTTCTTTAAAGAGACACTACTCTAATAAGTGCTTGAAATTGCAAAGTGTAGCATTATAGTATGTTTTAGAAGAAAAGAAATAAAATCATTAGCTAAAATTTGCTTGTTTTTGCAAATGAGAGTTACTATGAACGTTTCCAAAATCCCCTAACACTTGCACTGTTTGCCATGTAAGCCTTATATACTTTTAGAATTCTCTGATATTTGTACCTTGGGCAAATATAAAAGACTCATATACCTACATTCAATTGAGTGCTTCTAATAAAATCCAATATTGGCAAGATTCGCTTCCCCATTGTCTCCATTTGTCTCACTGTATCTTCTCTGGTCAGACCGAAAGGTGTTTTATGCTCTAAAAATTGTAACAATAAACTTTTATACTATTTTCTCCAGACTTCCATTTCAAAATGTTTTCTTTAGCAAGCTATAAACGGATATCTCAATATTAATAGATACGAAATCTTTAGTATAGAAACTAGTCCCATCCCTAGACCATATGTATAACAAAGAAAGATCTATGAGAAAGGCAGAGGAGACACTGCCCTTTAGAAACTATCATTTATCTCTTTTGTTGTGTTTCTTGATTGAGAGATCTAAGAGACAGCCTATAATGATTCACCGATCTCTTCAGAGTCTGTTTTTCCTGAGTTGTGAAAAAATGCATCATAAATGTGTCTGATTCTTGTCTTGTTCCTCCTAGGTATTATTCAAGTGTGCAGATCCATTGACTTTGAATGTAGCTCGAAGTTCAGATAAGCCTCAGAGGATACAGTGCCAGACAAAACACACATTCTTAATTATGTGGTTAGAGCTGCAGGAATAAATTTAACCTGGTCATGAATTCAGCCCATAAGTTTGAGATTTCAACTCCATGTGAATATTTTCTTGATTTTTGAAAGTTTCAACTCGGATTACTGAACACCATTTAACTGTAATACTCTCCAGGAAATCTAAACTCTTGGCTAATTACATAAGAAAAGAGGAGAACCGACATTAATACAACAACAGATAATACAAGTAATTTAAGATTGTCATTGGCTATATTCTTGATTTCATATAGCAGTTTCATTGCATAATTTTCTTCTACCTCTGCTAACTGATAATGATGAAAAGTAGTATTCTTTAAGTGCTGTATGATTAGTCATTGATGATAGAGGTGGGCGGGGTCAGATGATTAGATGATTAGAGTCAGGGGGGTGGGCATTCCAGGACTGTGTGTGTTCTTGGGGGAAAGATTTCCTGGAACCAGAATTCCAAGTATTGTTAACTAACCCACAGAGAAGATTAGGAGGACTTAATTTTAACTCAAACATTTTTTGGGGCCCAAAACTCATCACAGGTCCTACTACATGCTAGACCTTGTAGGTTCAGATGATTTACCTGTGAATATCGGCAGCTTCCTGCTTGATATTTTTTCCAAAAATTTTCCATCTTCTTTGTTTTTGAACCCAAGAGTCAAGAGATATTGTTGGGGAGGAAAAGATGACCAGTCAACTGTCTGAGGCAACATGTGGAGTGTCTGAAGATCTGAAATATGACAGAAAAAGAACTAATAGGCTTTTTTATGGTTTTAATATGTTTAGGGTTTTTCCCCCCAGATTTCAGGAATTGTACATGGAAAAAATGATAACTATAAACATGAAAGGTATGAAGTAAAATTATATGTATCAAAAGGTCGAATAGATAACATGTCAAAATCATATTTCATTATACCTTTCTTAGTAATCTAAGCATACACAAAGCATAACAATAAAATATGGCTAGATCACATGGTCATCTTTCCTCATCTTCAGAATAACAGACATTCAGGACCAGCTTGCATGCTTATTATGTTTTAGCTGTGACTATTTACAAGAGACTTTGATTTTTCATTTTTTCTTTTTTCTTTTTTTTTTTTAGACAGAGTCTTGCTCTTGTCTCCCAGGCTGGAGTGTAATGGCATGATTTTGGCTCACTGCAACCTCCACCTCCCAGGTTCAAGCGATTCTCCTGCTTCAGCCTCCTGAGTAGCTGGGATTACAGGCGCCCGCCACCACGCCCAGCTAATTTTGTATTTTAGTAGAGATGGGGTTCCACCATGTTGGCCAGGCTAGTCTCAAACTCCTGACCTCAGGTGATCTACCTGCCTCAGTCTCCCAAAGTGTTGGGATTACAGGCGTGAGCCACTGCGCTCGGCCGAGAATGTGATTTTTCTCTTCCTAGCTTAAGATGTAAGGAAATCATGTTAGTTATAAAAAAAAAAAAAAGGAAAGAGAAAATCACAAGTGAGAATTAAAATATAAAGCTAATTAATTTAGTTACCATCCTTCATATAGCCATAGGAGGAAACTTAAAATGATAAATGCACTGACTATTGTAATTAGACTTGGAAATAATTCGTGTCATGAAAATGGTTCTAAAACAGACTCAATTCTTAATGACCGTAAGAGCTAATGTTTACTGAGTACTTATTTTCTGTCTGCCCCTGTTCTAACAGTTTTGTGTGCACTGTTCTTTGAATTCCACATAATAACTTCACAAGGTTGGTGCTGTTGTCCTCACTTTATGAATAAGAGGTTGAGGGACGCAGACGGGAAGTAACTTGCCCAAGAGCACAGCTCCAAAGTGGGCAAAGCCGGATTCACAACCAGGTAGTCTGACTCCAGACACTACAGGCACAGCCACTGCACCCTTCTTTGAGATTGCTTTGCACTAGGTTACTTTTGGGGTAGGGATAAAGGCCCACCTTACAGATGATAAGACTGGTGCTTCAAGAGGTTACAAACATGCCCAAGATCATGAATTTAGCAAACAGAGGGACCAGAATTGAAAGCCAAAGTACAAAAGCTAACCTCTTGGGGGCCTGGAGGCAAGATTCACTTAATTCATTTCCATTTTGAGTAACAAGGCTTTGGTTTATTAAAATAGATTTCTCAAATGAAGGATGGTGAACAGAGAGGTTTAATAAGTCCTCTTTGTTCAACACTACCAGAAAGGGGAAAAGGCAAAATCCCAAATATCATTGAATGATGGTTTAAAGGTAAAATTTTAATGTAGACTCAGAACTCAAATGCTAATGGTTCAAATATAGCCTTCACTATTTGTCTGTAATACTTCTTTTAAAAATAAGATAGTACACCACGAGTGTGTTTTTTAACACCATCCCACTTTTTAAGCTGCAGAACCTTTTGTCCAAACTAAAATTTTCTGACAAGCCCAATATTAAAAGCCAACAAAAAGTAGAGACATTCTGTTTGAATCCTGGCACACTGATCACTCACCCTCACTACTGTACTCTGTTCTATACCCTACTCACAGACGCCACCTCGAGCTTCTCCACAGAACCTCCGTTTTTCAAAACACAGTTTGGAAAACACTTCAGTAGTTATTTGTCACAGTTTGGTTAAGTAAACAGTGTGTGTCTGTCAAATTGAGAGTTAAAATATATGCTGATTATTGAAATAATTAAAATATCACACAGTGCCTTTTAAACACAAACACAGAGCAAAAACATATTAATGAACCCAAGCAAGCGTTAGTTTTTCTTTGGTGACTTAGGATCAAGGTCATCCATTACTGTTAATGAGGGCCAATATTCATCTGGTGCTTCTTCTGTGCCACACACATTATCAGGGTTATCTTTTTCAATCATGGGGTGGGGAGCAGGGCATATTATCAGGCCCACCTTACAGGTGATAAAGCTGGAGCTTCCAGAGGTTACAAAGTTGCCCAAGATCACACACTGAGCATAAGGACCAGAATTGAAAATCAGGCAGCTGGATGCCAAAGTACAAAGGCTTACCACTCAAAACTATCCTTGTGATAGTCTGGGGTCATGGTTATAAAAATCCATGGGAAACATGGTCATGGTTATAAAAATCCATGGGAAACATCCATGGGAAGGCCAGTAAATGCTGTCTATCTAGAAAAGTATAGCAAATGCTCAAGAGTTCCCAAATTAACGGAGTGACTTTTAGGCATCTTAACATACAGATTGTAAGTATTAGATGATGCTTCTTTTTTTTTTTTTTTTTTTTTTTTTTTTTTTTTAATGAGATGGAGTCTTGCTCTGTCTACCCAGGCTGGAGTGCAGTGGTACTATCTCGGGCTCACTGCAAACTCTGCCTCCCGGGTTCAAGCAATTCTCCTGCCTCAGCCTCCCGAGTAGCTGGGATTACAGGCACCCACCACCACACCCAGCTAATTTTGTACTGGTGTGGTGGGGTGTATATTGGTTTTGAAATGGGGTTTCTCCAAGTTGGTCAAGCTGGTCTTGAACTCCCGACCTCAGGTGATCCACTCACCTCAGCCTCCCAAAGTGTTGGGATTACAGGCGTGAGCCACTGTACCCAGCCTTAGATGCTTCTTTAGTTGGTGGTTGTGTTACAAAATGGCTCTTTTTAAAAGGATGGCTCATTTTATAAACAAGGTAAAATGTGATTTCTGCTTTTCAATTTCAAAAGTGCAGGAAGTTTCTTTGCTTTTGAAATCTGCAGCTGATCATCACAGACACGCCTCTGTTTGCAAGCGAATACTATTTTGTTGAACTATTAGCAAGGGGACAGCTTACTAGTTTTACTGAAGTTTCCAATAACTGGATTGTATGAAAAGGCAGCTGAGTAACCTCGAGATTTGGCATTTTCTGGTGCCGCATTATTGCCAAAACCAGCCTGATGTTTGAGGACTCTCTTATGTAGATAGACAGCCTAAAGACTTTGAGTGGTTTACCTCTTCTTGTCCTTAAATATTTGATAAAGAGGAGACCAGTACTAATATTGGCAGTGATTGGATGGAATAGAAACTAATGTTAGTACTATACTCTGGCTAATTTATTATAAAACATGCTTGCAAAAATGTAAATATTATCTGTTCCTTCTGATCCTATATGCTTCATCCTGTGAGTATTTGACCCACTATTAACTTACAGTTGAAGTTTTAAAATGTAAGAGGCTCCTATATACATAAGGTTAAATTTAGAAAAAAAATGTTTTTCAAGTATCATTCTTTTACCATTTGTATGCAGGGTAAATTGCTGTTGTATGAACATTTAGCCTAACAAGTGGTCTATGACCCCAAATGACAACACACTTACCAGATGTTGAATCTCATGTAACATTAATTTGAGTGCTAATTGTTCTAAATTTTGTGCTCATAAACCTCTACCTATGTCCAAAAAGCTCTGTGCCTCTGATGGATACAAAAGTTAACCAGATTATATTACCCTTCTGTAGGAAAGTAGAATTGATTAAAAAATGTCTTCTTTGCTCCTGTCATGTCGAAAGAAACTTGGAAGAAACAGATCTTTTAATGCATTCCTTTACAATTTATCCCAATTAGAGATGAAATTTATATGACTATGACTGAATTTATTATTTAAAAAATCAGTTTGCGTGTGTGAACAGCTCCAAATTTTTACCATCAGCAAAGTGGATGCTTTAAAATATAATATCAAAGATAGATTATGCAGATTAAATTTCTCGCAGAAATATAATCCTTCAATTTCTTTTCCCCCAGACGAAAGATGTCAAACTTTCACTGAAAGAGGTAAACAGTTTTCCCTTCTTCAGAAACATCTTATTGTACTACGGAAGGCTGAAATTGACCACCTTGCAAGTCCTCAAGCTATTCTGGCTTCTTGACATTTTGGTATTATTGTCCCCTCCTTAAAAATCATCTTCCTGGAGTTCAGCAGTAGTCTCTCCCTCTCTCTTTTTCTCTCAGACACACTCACACACACACACAGACACACGTTCCCCTTTCTCCTCCTGCCTTCTCATTCAGTGCTCCTCACAGCTATTCCCAGCTCACTGGTATTCTCTTCACACATACACCCTTGGGAATATCGCTAGTCTTGTATCTTTGGCTACTATTTTTAACCAAAAAATGGGACATCAAAGCTACAGTCGCAGCTGGAAATTTCCACCAAATTCCAACATGGCATTTCCAAATACCTACTGGGACATTGCTATTTGCTCATAACTCCAAAAGTTAGTTAAAATAGAGCAAATATGTTCTTCCAAAGTGATTTTCATAATCTCTACAACTTCTCTTTTCCTTTTTCTTTCACCAGCCTGTTATGAGGATAGCCATTACTCACCTGATTATTCTGGCTTAAAAATTTGAAGCCATTGTTGACTTTTCTTTCCTCTTATTCCCCATTTAGTGAGTCTCTCAAAAACTAATTAAACCTGCACATTGCAATACATCCCATATCAGCCTGTTTCTTTGCATTATCATTGCTATTATCTTAGTCAAATTTCTCATCACATAACATCTGTATTATTGAAGAGTTTCCCCACCAGTCTCACTGCTACTAGTGTTGTTTCATGCCAATACATCGCTACGTCACCACTCGATGAGTATTTTTGATACATCACCTGCCTTTTTCACTGTCACATCCTCCCTCAGGAACTCTGGGGACTTTTCCTTTCCTGGCATTCAAGGCTCTCAGCAGTGTGCATCTGCTTCACAATCTATCCATTATTCTTACATTTTCTCTAATATCAACCTTTATAACCAGCTCTGCTGATTTCACTGCCTGTGCTTATCTGGCCTCTGAACTTTGCTTGTGATTTTACACTCAGAAACAACTATCTAGTCTCCTCATTTTTTCTTTATTCTATCTGTCACTGTCCTTCCAGATATGTCTAAGTCCCATCTAGCTCATAAAGGGTTTCCTGAATATTACAGTATTTTCCAATCTTCCATTCAAACTCTTTTTTTTTTTTTTTTTTTGAGATGGAGCTTCACTCTTGTTGCCCAGGCTGGAGTGCAATGGCGCAATCTCGGCTTACTGCAACCTTCACCTCCTGTGTTCAAGCGATTCTCCTGCCTCAGCCTCCTGAGTCGCTGGGATTACAGGTGCCTGCCACCACACCCAGCTAATTTTTCTTATTTTTAGTAGAAATGGGGTTTCTCCATATTGGCCAGACTGGTCTCCAACCCCTGACCTCAGGTGATCGGTCCGCCTGGGCCTCCCAAAGTGCTGGGATTACAGGCGTGAGCCACCGTGCTTGGCCTCAAACTCTTAAAGAACATTTATAGTCGCTCCAGAGTGAATCTCCTGTTTCATGGGGGCATGTCTTAACAACCTGACAAATCTTAATCCCCTTGAAGATTCCATCTTCTTTGTTTTAATTTCTGGTTTTTATTTTTGCTGACAGGGTCTTACTCTGTCACTTATGCTGGAGTGTAGTGATGCAATCATAGCTCACTGTAACCTTGAACTTCTGGGCTCAGGCAATCTTTCTACGTCAGCCTCCAGAGAAGCTGGGATTAAAGGTACATGCCCCCATGCCCAGTTAATATATTTTTGTTTAATTTTTAGTAGAGATGGGGTCTCGCTATGTCGTTCAAACTGGTCTTGAGCTCCTGGCCTCAAGCGATCCTCCTCCCTTGGCCTCCCAAATCACTGTGATTACAGGTGTGAGCCATGGTGCCTGGCCACATCTTTAAATTATCTTCACGCCTCAAGCACCTAGCAGATGCTCAATCAACATTTGAATTTAAACACACAGTTGAACCGAAAACACACATTCCCAAATCTTGAATTTTTAATGGTCCAAATAGGAATGGAACTGCAAAAAATCAAAATTAATAAAATATCTAGAGCTTCTGAGATATGATTTATTTTCTGTTACTAAACTTAGAAAAAAAAAATCACATTGTCTTTGTTCTTCATTTTGCCTAAACCCCAAATGGGTTCTGTTCACCTTATGAAGGGTGAGTGAAGTGAAATAATTTGTACTGGGCGACTCAGTAGAGTAGATGCTGAAATGAACAGAGCAGCTTTGCTTGGATGGAAAAATTAGTTTCATAGTTGGCTTGCTGCAGCTTTTTCTCTGGGAAATATGAACTCAGTCACAAAAGATTGGATTAATGGGGAGAGTTTGGCTTAATGCAACCATTGGCAGCACCAGAAAAACACCTGCAAAAATGTAAAATATAGACTGTAGATGAACAGATTCATCTATATATGTGAGGGATAACTGTATTTGTTATGTAGTTAAATATCCATAAAATACATTTTAAGCTCAATGGAAGTAAAGCACTAAGCATAGACACCATTGTTGTCTGTATTTTCTCTTGGACACTTCATCCTAACCACAGCCAACAGATCGTGAAGGAACATTGCAAAGCAGTTTCTTAAAAGAAAATCATAGACATTTAAAAACTCTTTTAGAAAGATGCAGATTTGTTGGGTTCTATCATTACTTTTCTAGAAGTTTCATTTTTTCCTCTATTTTCTGGTGTCTGTGTAATTTCCCTGCCCTTTGTCCATAACAAAATGTTCTGACATTTAGGTTAAAGCAAAATCTCATTTTTGAGGTCCCCAATTGTTTAATGTGAGATAGGACCATGTCAGTTTTATATGACTCCTTTTTACTGATCAGTTTCAGATTTTTGTTTCTATAGTATCTTCATAATGCCAACACTTTGTCATTACTTCTTCCTCAATCATGTTCTGAGTTTTATTTTGTACTCTTTTTAGTGCTAATACTTCTATCTTGGAAGTTATCCACAAATTTACATCAGTAAGAAAATAGCAAAAGGTAGCAACTTTGAAGCAAAGTTATTATTATCGCCCCCCATAAATAATAAAATGGCTTCTACTTTTAGAAACAGATAGTATATTTTGAGTTTTGTATTTGATATCTGAGAAAGTCATATGTATACTATATAGATAATAAATTGTGCAATAAATTATATTTCCCTTTGACCTTCATTGTAATTTCAGAGTTATAGACAGAAATAGAAAAAAACTGGTTTTCATTCCCGCGATTCCTAATTTTCACTTCAGGTTGCTGGTCTACTTCTCCAAGATCAATTTTTGCATATTTAAGTTTTCTCTTGCAACACACATACAAACTTAGAAAGACACATAATCCCGCAGGAATTTTACACACAGTTCGTTTCTCTTTCATTTGAAATTCTTACTGATTCCAAAGTTTTATGTTTAATGAACCGTACTGGATCTTTATTTTGGGCTTTATTACACTGAAGTTCCTTGATCCTACTTTTATCAAAGTAGACTAGAGACAATACAAACATTAAAGTTATGGCTATTCCTCCTCAATATTTATTAGACTCACTATCACTGAAATAATACAATGTTGCTATAATTCCAATAAACTGATGTCTTGTTGTACTGTCTGAGAGTTGGAATGATCACTGGTTAATTGGCTATCTGCATGCATTTCTCTCCTCCTCCCCTTATTATTCCTTGGTTAATTCTCTCAATCACCTCCTACTCTAAAAGGGAGACCCAACTGACCAAGTCAATAAATCCATGCCATTTCCCTCGCTCCCAGTGATTGGTTCAATCATAAGCATATTATGCAGTTTGGGCCAATGCAAAAGAGTGGGCTTCTGGAATTGTGTGGAAGGGGCACTCCTGTTCCTTGGTACAGGGAGATTTGAGATCTGTAATGACATTTGAGAATGTTGTTATTTTTTTCAAGAACCTAGCACTTGAGGGCATGGTAGAGTTAGCGGAACACCGGGTAGAATTTGAGAATAAATTCTCAAGTTGACTGTGGAAACGGAGTGCTGAGAGACAGTAAGTGAGCTATTGGTTGGATCAAGCTGTGCTTAAAAGCAGTCCCACCTGTGGATCTTCATGTTATGTAAGTCAATGTGTTCCAATGTGTTCTACCCCTTTAAAACTGACTTCAGTAAGTCAGTTTGAGCTGTGATTCCTACCACTTGAAACAAAAGATTTCTCATACAGGAGTTTAGCTAGTAGTTCAATATATCTTACAAATAATATAGGATCCTTACTATAGCTGAGATGTAAGACAGAGATGAAACTGTCATGTTGAATTTCTAGGAAGAAAGTTTTTCTTATTTAAGAAAGATAACAGTTGGGGGATTTGGAATTATTACTTTTAATGGCTAGCACAAATATAGCAATATTGAATACATCCTGGTGATGCCATTATTACAACATTATTATAATATTATCACTGGTAATTTATAAGTATAATAAAAATAATAAATGTTATAATATTATCACTGGTAACTAAACTTACATTTATAAGTATAATAAAAATAATAAATGTTTAACATAATCTTTCTTGACTTAAATTATAATTACTATTTTCCCACTTTGGGTTAAATTCTGTATCTCACAGAAAATGATTATTTGGTAGTTAATTTAAAAATTGTACAATAAAAGTCATGTGATCTCAAAGCCTTAATTTTCCTTTCTATCCGGACTGGTAACCTATTCACTTGTTTGTTTGTTTATATTTCCCTTTGTTCTGGAAGTGTAATGACTTGCCTTACATAAATTCATATGAGATAAGAAAAAGTGTAAAGTAGTGTATTTGAAGAAAATAGATCAAAAGAAAAATTAAAAATAGATGATGAAACCGTAAGTAAGATTAATACACAAAATGTATTTTATGAAGTCCTGTATATTTGCTAAAAGAGGAACAAATATGTCATTCACAATGTTCTTAATTAAAAAACTTCTATAATCACAGAAAAGCACAGCGATTTCCTTTCCTGAGAACAGAGACTTTCTTTTTTGCTTTTTGTTGAAATTGGTTTATAACTACTACAACTTTTCATGTAATAAGCTGTATTATTAATGATAACTTAAAAACAAAGAATTATCATCTACAAAATTATTACTCATGAATTATCATGATTCATAAGCAAATAATCTTATCAGAAATTTCCTGCAGTTAACATATGTACCAATTTTGAAAGCAAGGCTTTGATTTAGAACTTGAAATGAGATGCTGCTTTATATTTGGAAATCTAAAAGAACAGACACCTTGATATATAGATATTAGATATTGCTATGCACTCTTCACTATTAGTAGTTAGTTTGGTTGTGATGAAACAACTTTTGATCTGTTTTATTCCTGTTACCCTCAGTAACAAAATAACTGTTTTTGACCACTATTATTATTATCTACAGCTTTGGAACTTTAGGACAAAGTAATAAGACCTGAAATAAAAACGAGAGATATAAATATTGGAAGTAAAGAGATCACTGTATTATTACTTAATAATAGATGGTTGTAGAAAATCCAAGAGGATAAACTGAAAATCAGTTAGTATAGACAAGAGTTCACTAAGGTGTCAAAAAAGAAAATATATAAAAGTAAACATGTAAGATTTAAATCTTGACATGGTGGTACATGTTTATAGTCCTACCTACTTAGAAAGCTGAGGTGTGAGGATTGCTTGAGGCCAGGAGTTCAATGATGTAATGTGCTATGAGCATACCTGCGAATAGCCACTTAAAAATAGCCATTGTTTGAGACCCCATCTCAAACAAACACGCAAACAAGAAACCATGTAAGATGAAAAAACCCGAAATATGTAGATATAATAAAATATGCAGTATATTGAAAACAATGGTTTGATCCATAATAGCAAAAAAAAAAAAAAAAAAAAAAACTTAAAAAAAAGCTTAGCAAGATATATAATTTTGATAATTTGATTATCTAATTTACTTGACAAATATTTTTAGGCTCTTCTTGCAAGAATCTATAAATATATGTCAGACATTAGAATGAAAAGGTAAGATAATAGAGGGCATGGTGTTGTTTACTATTTGGTGCCTATAGTATACAAGTAAATAGTCAATTATAATACAGCACGGTACATTATTAAATTAGGGTGAGATCGGGATATGAGTAAAATGAGAGAGATAAAAATTTTAACGGTTGACAAAAGGAGAATAAATTTGTTTGAATTGTTTGGGGCCTAGACTAGAAATTTTTTTCCTCTGGGAATTTTAACTATAAGCATGTGGGTTAAGGTTTGAGTTTATGCTACCTGGGTAGTTTAGGAACTCTCATGTCTAGGAACAAACTGCTCTGATTGGTAACATTCTATGATATAGAAAAAGCAAAAGAAAATTCTCTGGGGAAGGACGCAAAATTACTGTAGACTGCACAGGATGCTCACAGATCAAGCCCCACTGAATAATGGCTTATACCTTACACACAAGAGTGGAAAAACACTCAAATATACAATTTTCAATGAGTGGGAGGTAGTGTGGTATCGTAGAAAGATGCTTGGTCTTTCTTCCTAGTTTCTGCAAAGCTCCTAAGACCTTTAGAATTACCTGAATGATAAGGATGATTGGAGTGTCTTTTGTTCTAATGAGGCAGCATTTGGAAGGCCTATAATAGCTTCAGGATGGGGCTGGTCACTAGAAAAACCAACCAACCTCCAGGGAGGAAAGAGAGACTAAAGACTGAGTTAATCACTAATAGTCAATTATTTGATCAATCATGCCTACATGATGAAATCTCAATAAAAACTTCTCAACAGCAGGGCTTGGAGAACTTCTGGGTTGGTGAACACATTCTAGGAGGGTAATATTCCCAGAGAAGGTATGAAAGCTCTGTGCACCCTCCCTCCTCTGTCATGCATTTCTTTATACATGCTTCTCTCTCATTTGGCTGTTTCTAAGTTGTATCCCTTGCTTGCTATTACTTCATTGACTGTTTTTGTTGCTATTATGGTATTTTGTTGCTACTATGTTGCTAAATGGTAAGTCCTGAGTTTTGTGAGTTGGTCTAACAAATTGTCAAAGCTGAGATGGGGATTATGAGAACCCTTGATTTATGGTTGCTTGGTCAGAAGCATAGGAGGCCTGGGACTTTATTTATTTATTTATTTATTTATTTATTTATTTTTTGAGACACAGTCTTGCTCTGTTGCCCAAGCTGGAGTGCAATGGCATGATCTCGGCTCACTGCATCCTCCACCTTCTGGGTTCAAGCCATTCTCCTGCCTCAGCCTCCCAGGCAGCTGGGACTACAGACATGCATCACTATGGCCAGCTATTTTTTTGTGTGTATTTTTAGTAGAGATGGGGTTTCACCATGCTGGCCAGGCTGGTCTCAAACTTCTGACCTCAAGTGACCCTGCATTCAACAATTAAAAAATGACATTCTTCTTCTTGAGCACAAATGGTATATTAATGACAGTTGACCATATATTAGGGCATAAACCAACTTTAACAATTTCAGGGATTATTAAAATTTAGACTTATGTTTTTGAACATGATGCAATTAGGTTAAAAATTAATAACAAAGATAGCTAAACATTTCTATACATTCAGACATTAAAAACTGTGTAAGTAAGTCATGGCTCAAAGAAGATTTCATAATGAAAGTGAGAAAATATTTTGAGATGAAATACAATGAAAATGTTTTACAAAATTTTAGCGCACAATAAAATCATTATTGGAGAGAAATTGATAGTCTTTACTAAAAACGAGGGAGAGTGTTAACAATTATTGACCCCAGAATTCAGTGAAGAAAATTAAGCAATAAAAGAATAAGTTTCCAAAACAGGACATAAAAGAAATAATAAATACAAAAGCAGAAAGGAGTTAAATGTAAGAAAAAGGATACAATAGAAAGGTTCGATAATGTTAAAACATCTGGCATAATATGAATAAATGACAACTTTTTAAACCTGATAAAGAATACTTATCAAAAATCTACAGCAAACTTTATAGTTAGTGGTGGAAATTTAAAACTCTTAACTCTGGAACAACATGTGGATGCCTGCTATCACTCCTTTATTCAACCTTGTGTTGTGTTCCTAGCCATAACAGTAGAAGAATGAACAAACCGAAAAGAAAGAATGAATATCTAGGTACTGGAACAGGGATGGATTTCTTAAATATGACACCAAACTACAAGCTATTAGGCTGTGGTAGCCAGATCACTTGAAATCAGGAGTTTGAGACCAGCCTGGCCAACATGGTGAAACCCTGTCTCTACTAAAAATACAAAAAATAGCCGGGCATGGTGGCACATGCCTGTAATACCAGCTACTCGAGAGGCTGAGGTATGAGAATTGCTTGAACCTGGGAGGCAGAGGTTGCAGTGAGCCAAGATTGCGCCATTGCACTCCAGCCTGGGTGACAGAGCAAAACTCCATCTCAAAAACAAAAGCGAAAACAAAAACAGAAACAAAATTATAAAATAACATTAAAATTTAAATCTCACTTCATCAAAAGTCACCACAGCAAAGTCAAGCTTCTTAATGAGATAAAATATAAAAACTCCAAGAAATCAATAATAAAACTATTCAAAAAACCCAAATGAACAAAGGGTACAAACATGCAAATTGTAGGAATATAGAAATGGTAAAAATACCATTTTTATACATTTGCAAATTTTAAAATTCTGTTTATTTTTAAGGAAATGTAACCACAGGACAAATAATGACAACAAAGATGTTCAACCTAATGAACAGTCACGGAAATGCAGTGAAAAGGCAACCTATAGAATGGGAGGAAACATTTGCTAATCATAATCTGACAAAGAATTTGTATCTAGAATACATAAAGAACTACAATTCAAAAACAGCAACAAAAAACAACTCAATTAAAAAATCAGGAAAGGACTTAAACAGACATTTCTTCAAAGAAGACATAAAAATGGCCAATAAGCACGTGAAAGATGCTCAGCATCACTAATCATTAAGGAAATGCAAATCAAAACAGCAGCGAGATACCACTTCATGTCTGTTAGGATGGCTATTACCAAAAACCAGAAAATAACGAGTGTTGATGGGGACATGGGGAAATTGAAACACTCATGCACTTCTGGTGAGAATGTGAAGTGGTGTGGCCACCACAAGAAATGACGTGACACTCAAAAAATTAAAAATAGATTTACCATATGATCCAGCAATTTACACACCAAAAACAATTGAAAGCAAGGAAATACTTGTATACCCGTGTTCACAGCAGTATGTTTCACAGTAGCCAAAAGGTGGAAGCACCAAGATTTTCTCAATGGAAAAATAGATAAACAAAATGTGATATACATATACAATGGAATATTATTTAACCTTAGAAAGGAAGGAAAATCTGACATCAGCTACAACATGGATGAACTTTGAAGACATTATACTAAGTGAAATAAGCCAGACACAAATGGACAAATACTACATGATTCCACTTGGAGCTGTCAAATTCATAGAGACAGAAAATGGAATAGTGTTTGCTAGGGGATTGGCGGGGAGGAGAATAAAATGGAGAGTTATTGTTTAATGGGTAGAGTTTCAGTTTGGGAAAATGAAAAGGTTTTGTAGACGGATGGTGGTAATAGTTGCACAATAATGTGAATGTAGTTAATGCTGCTGATCTGTACACTTTAAAAGTGTTTAAAATGGTACATTCTATGTTGTGTATATTTTACTACAATAAAAAAGGAATAACAAACAAATTTATGATAGTGATTACCTCTGGAGGGGAGGGAGGAGATTAGGATCTGAAAAACCTTGGGAACTTCAACTATACAATACTTTTAATGTTTTATTTCTCAAATAAGGTGGTAATTATGTAGGTGTTCGTTATATTATTTTTGTGTCTTTTAGCATATTTCAAGTATTACATAACTAAAAAAATAGGAGCTTCTGATTCTTGTAATCTCAAAACAGACAAATTGGACAAACCTTCTTTCTGAAGACAACTAATATTCCTAGAAGAAATCTAAAAAGTAGATTTTTCTAAGAACATCAAAGAGCTAATAAGAAGGAGGAGGCAGAGCAAGATGTCCAAACAGAACTCTCCAGTGATTGTCTCCCTCATGGGAACACCAAATTGAACAACTGTCCATACAAGAAACACTTTCATGGAACAAAAAATTAGATGAGCCACTACAGTACTTGATAGTCTTGAATTGCTGATGTCACGCCTCCCCCATTCCCTGGCAGCAGCCAAGTGGCGCAGAGAGAGACTCTGTGTGCATGGTGGAGGGAGAATACAGTAATTGTGGGACTTTGTATTGGAACTCAGTGCTGCCTTGTCGCAATGGAAAGCAACATGGGGGCAGAACCCAGTCAGCATCCATGGAGAGAGCATTTAGATCAGCCCTAGCCAAGGGAGAATTCTCCATCCCAGTGGTCAGAACCTGAATTCTGGCTAGCCCCACCACCATGGGCTAAAGAAGCTCTGGGGTTCTAAATAAACTTGAAAGGTAGTCTAGGCTTCAAGGACCTAAATTCTGGGGTACATCTGGCACTATGCTGGGCTTGGAGTCAGTGGACTTGGGGTAAATGACGCTAGGGAGACACCGGCTGGGGTGGTGGCTATGGGAGTTCTTGTGTCACTTCTCCCCCAACCACAGGTAGTGCAGCTCACAGCTCTGGGATAGACTCCTTCCTTTTGCTTCAGGAAGGGAGAGGGGTGAGTAAAGAAGACTTTGTCTTGCAACTTGGATACCAGCCCAGCCACAGGATAGGGCACTATTCTCTCAGACAACATTGCTAGACACAACCTGAGCTAGAGGGGAACCTGCTGCCTTGAAGGGAAGAACCCAGTCCTAGCAGGATTCAACACTTGCTGATTAAAGAGCACTCGGGCCTTGAGTAAACATCAGAAGTACCCAGGGAGTACTCACTGAGCACCTTGGGTAAAACCCAGGCCTCTACTGGCTTCAGGTGTGACCCAGCACATTCCCAGCTGTGGTAGCCATGGGAAGAGACTCCTTCTCCTCGAGGAAAGGAGAGAGCAGAGTAAAGGGGACTCTGTTTTGCAGCTTGGGCACCAGCTCAGTCAAGCAGGCTCCTGTGGTTCCCAATTTCAGGCCTTGGCTACTGGACAGCATTTCTGGATTCACCCTGGGCTAGAGGGAAGCCTCCTGGCCTGAAAGGAGAGACCCAGCCCTGGGAACATTCACCACAAGCTGGCTGAAGAGCTCTTGGGCCTTCAGTGAACATTGACAGTAGCCAGGCAGTACTAGCCGTGAGCCTGGGTAGCAATGGCCCCAGGGGGAGACTCCTTCTGTATGAGAAAATGAGACAGAAAAATGGGAAGGATTTTGTCTTGTGGCTTGGGTGCCAGCTCAGCCACAGTAGAACATAGCACCAAGAAGATTCCAAAGGTTCCCCTCTCCAGGCCCTGGAGTATGGACAGCATTTCTGGACTAGAGTTGGGCCAGCAGGGAACTCACCACCCTGAAGGGAAGGATGTAAGCCTGGCTGGATTCACCACCTGTGGACTGAATAGCCCGTCGGCCTTGAGTGAGTATAGGCAGTAGCCAGGTAGTGACTTGGTGGATCTTGGGGTGGGACCCAGTGCTTTACTGCCTTTGCATCTTATCCAGTGCAGTCCCAGTTGTGGTGGCCATAAGAGTGCTTGTATCACCTCTTCCCAAGCTTCTCCCACAGCTCAGCACAGAGAGATAGACTCCATTTGTTAGAGGAAAGGAAAGAGAGGAATTAGAGCTTCTACCTGGTAATCCAGGGAATGCTTCTGGATTTTACCCAAGACCACCAAAGTGGTACCTCTACAAGTCTGCCAGAGTCACAGTGTTACAGGACTTTGGGTGTCTCCTAATGCAGAGGTGGCTGTAGGGACCAAAGATTTAGATCACAACACTCAATTCTCTTTAAATAATTGGAAAACTTTCCCAGAAAGGATAGGTACAAACAAGCCCAGAATGCAAAGGCAACAATAAACACCTCTTGAATAACTCTTCAAATAAACTCTTTATGCCCAATCATTGATAAACATCTACAAACATCAAGAACATCCAGGGAAACATGACCTCATTAAACCAACTAAATAAGGCACCAGGGAACCCACCTTGGATTTCCTTTATGTAATGCACACTCTTGAGTACATGTAGGTTTGACTCGATTTGTTCATACCTTTCCAGAAACACCTCTCCACATTAGCTTATGTTTGGTTTGCATTCCCAAAATATCGAACAACCATCTGCATTGTTTACAATAGCAACACAGTGGTGTGGGGGTGAAGGTGCTGATTAGAAATGGAATACTATGCAGCCATAAAAAAGGATGAGTTCATGTCTTTTGCAGGGACATGGATGAAGCTGGAAACCATCATTGTTAGCAAACTAACACAGGCACAGAAAACCAAACACCATATATTCTCACACGTAAGTGGGAGTTGAACAATGAGAACACATGGACACAGGGAGGGGAACATCACACACTGGGGCCTGTCAGGGAGTAGGGGGCATGGGGAGGGAGAGGACAAATACCTAATATATGTGGGGCTTAAAACCTAGATGATGGGTTGATAGGTGCAGCAAACCACCATGGCACATATATTCATATGTAACAAACCTGTACGTTCTGCACATGTATCCCATAACTTAAAGTAAAATTAAAAAAAGAGAAAAGAATGAATCATGCCTACAAGATCTAGAAAATAATCTCAAAAGTACAAATCTAAGAGTTATTGGCTTTAAAGAGGAAGTAGGGAGAGAGAGAGATTGAGGTAGAAGTTCTGCAAAATGGTAATAACTTTCCAAACCTAGAGAAAAATAGCAATATTCAAGTACAAGGTTATAGAACACCAAGCAGATTTAACCCCAAGAAGGCTACCTCAAGGCATTTAATAATCAAATTCCCAAAGGCCATGGATAAATAAAGGATTCTAAAAGCAGCAAGAGAATAGAAAGAAATAACATACAAAAGAGCTTCGATACGTCTGGCAGTCGACTTCTCGGTGAAACCTAATAGGCCAGGTCCAAGTAGCATGACATATTAAAAGTGCTGAAGGAAAAAGTATTTTACCCTAGAATAGTGTATCTGGTAAAAAATATCTTTCAAGCACAAAGGAGAAATTAAGACTTTCCCAGACAAACAAAAGCTGAGGGATTTCTTTTTCTCTTTTTTTTCTTTTAATTTTTATTATTATTATTTTTTTGAGACAGGGTCTTGCTCTGTCACCCAGGCTGGAGTTCAGTGGTGTGATCACAGCTCACTGCAGGCTTGACCTCCCAGGCTAAAGTGACCCTCCTACTCAGCCACCCAAGTAGCTGGGACTACAGATGTGCACCATCATGTCCAGCTAATTTTTAATTTTTTTGTAGTGATGGTGGTCTTGCTATGTTGTTTAGGCTGGTCTTGAACTCCTGGGTTCAAGTGATTCTCCCACCTCAGCCTCCAAAGTGTCGGAATTATAGGGGTGAGCCACCATGCCTAGCCAAGCTGAGGGATTTCATCAACACCAGACCTGTCTATTCATAGGACAGAATATTACACAGCAATGAAAATGAATAAACTAATGCTTTTTGCAACATGGAAGAAGTTCATAAACAAATTATTGAGCAAAAGAAGTCAGATACAAAAGAGCATCTACTCTATGATTTCATGTTTATAACATTTCAAAGCAGGCAAATTGAAGTCTAGAGTTTAGGAGTAGATAGGTGGTAATGCTGTAAAGTAAAAAAGTAATTACTCTAAACTTTAGGACAGTAGTTACCTTGGTAGGGAGTAGGGAGTTGTTTGGGATTAAGAAAGGGCCAGTAAAGGATATCTGGAGAGCTGGTAAAATGTTTTCTGTTCTGACTTGATGTTTACTCCATAATAAATTAGTTAAGCTGCATTTAAAAATGGATTTTTATATGTGTGTGATACCATAAAATGTTTTAAAAAATAAAACTACTAAAAGCAATAAATAAATAAATAAATGGGTTGGATGGGGCTTTATTTTAGTTGTAAAATACAGTGATTATTTGTAGACTATAAGATCAGCAAGAAAATGCTAATGCTCATAAGGTGTAGATTATTGTGAGTCAAGTATTCGAGGAGAAATAAATAGGATTTAGATGCTGAATATGCAAAGAATAAAAGATAACTCTACAAAATAAAAAATTTGCAATTCTGTGCAACATTGACTTCAAAATTTTTTAAAATTCTCAATTTAAAATTGTTATATACTACTGAGAGTTGAGTCTTCAGGGATTTTAATGCTCGGCTGCATGATTTATTAGACTGCAGCACCTAATGATTAACTATATTGTTATAGAGAGGCTATATTAGAAAGCATAAGTAAAGTGATTCAGGAAAAATAAAGTGTTAACGGTTGAGCACTTACCTCACTCATATTGAGAACTCCCTCACCTGCTAAAATGAGTTCTGCTTGTTTGGAAATGGTCATGGGACTTTCTTATGTAGACTGAGATAGTGGGGATGGGTAAGAACCTGAGAAACTGGTAAGACCATCAAGAATGACACTGGAAGAGACTCATCAATTCATGAGGGAATAAATTTAAAGGACATACCTGGAGAATTTTGAGTAGGAAAGGAGATTGAGGGAAGCTGCCATGTGAATGTTTGTGTTTATGTACATGTGCATTTTACAAGGTTTTGCTGAGCATTACGGATACAATACTTACAATACCTGTTTAATTTCTACCACATACCCCATTACAACTGCCCTACCCTACCTCAACTCATGGGCTTTCTTGAGAGGCGGAAGGAAAAACTTACATTACTTCCACTTGTTTTGTATTATTGACTGCGTGTTTCTTTTTTTTTTTTTTTTTTTTTTTTTTTGAGACGGAGTGTCGCTCTGTCGCCCGGGTGGGGTGCAGGTGGCATGATCTCAGCTCACTGGCAAGCTCCGCCTTCCCGGGGTTCACACCATTCTCCTAGCCTCAGCCTCCCGAGTAGCTGGGACTACAGGCGCCGCCACCTCGCCCGGCTAGTTTTTTTTTTTTTGTATTTTTAGTAGAGACGGGGTTTCACCGTGTTAGCCAGGATGGTCTCGATCTCCTGACCTCGTGATCCGCCCGTCTCGGCCTCCCAAAGTGCTGGGATTACAGGCTTGAGCCACCGCGCCCGGCTGACTGCTGTTTCTTTAAATGCAATCTGCCTGCCTTCTTCAGTGGGATCCCCTAGGGCAATATGCTAAGCAAGAGGTATTATAGTTTCAGGGATTTCAGGTGCAGTGGATGATGGAGACCAGAGGCAAACAGCACTATCACCTGCTAATGCAAAGGACAAGTGAACTGCTGGTTGAGAAGTGGTTACATGGAGGTGAACTCCATTAGATGGAGCAATGCCAGAGCACCACACTTCCCATTGGGAAGGTCAACATTTTAATATTTTAAGAACAGAGAATTTAGCCCCATATGTGAGGGATTTCTTTACCTTGGGAATGATTTTCTGATTCTAAGAAGAATTCTGTGGTGCAAATATTAGATGATTTATCATCTTATAACCAACCTGACTTTAACACTTTCATAAATATTGGGGATGAAGACTGTTTAATTCTATAACTTTTTCTATTTGAGAAAACTAGTTACAAAGAGGAAAATAGTTTGAAAACTCTTGATCATGATAAAATTACAATAATTTAAAGAAGAAAGAATAAAATGAGAAATGTTAACTTCATGTTTTAGAGGCCATAAGAATGTATTATTCTTACTGGTAAATGATGACTGAACAAGAACAAGGTTATAAATTTCAATGTAAAGTTATTTTTAAACGTCTATCTTAAAACAATATATTATTTATCCAAGCATACATATTTACTCTTGGGATTCAAATTGCATTGGAAAGACAAAATATGACTCTATCCACCTAAGTGTTAAAGTAATTGATATCTGATCCAGAAAACTTTTCTATTAAACATTACTAACCACAGATCCATTACTGATTATTTATTTACTTAGCAAATAAATCTTGATATTTTCATCAAGAGGAGACAGGATATGCTGATTGTATTACTTTATTATTATTAAAATACAACCATGCAAGAATAAGAATGATGCAGAATTGCATTATTTCATTGGAATATATGAATAAAAATCTCAAGTCAAATCTTTATAAGTGAAAACATAAAAATTCTGGGGCTGGTAAATTATTATTTGTTTTATATACCCTGACTACTCTGTATGAATCAAGCCAGGTTTTTTTCTTAAATAATAAAAATGGATAGCTATACTGCTAAAAAAGATCAGTAATTTTTTTCTCCATGAAATATAATACAATACAACTCTATTATAATATGACTTTAAGATTTTGGTGGGTTTTATTATATTCCTGAAACAGCAAAGGATGCACAGTAAGTTCCTGAGCATGTATAAACCTGGTTATTCTACAAGGCAGGTTTGAATTTTAACTCTCCCTCATCAGTCTCATAGAAATTATATGGGTAATATAATCCTATACCTGCCACTGAAGGTGAATGGATTTTCTCCTGATAAATCACTGTAGAGTTAATATATAATGTGATTGGCTTATTCAATAATTTTTTTTAAAATTTAAACCTAAATACATTTCAGAATGAGTTAATTTTATGCTTTTCCCCCTTTTGTCTGTTTTCCTGGGGAAATCCCTGACATGGGTGACTGTGAATTGGGGGCTGGCTGGAGAGAAAATACTGCCTGGAGGAGGTCCATTGTGACTACTCTTCCTGCTCATCACCAGCACCTCTGCCAGCTTATGCTGGGCTCATGGCACTGTCACGTGACCAGGGAGCAATAAACTCAACACTATCTATGCTTGGTTAAGGTGACCTAAAGTTGGGCAGAGTTTCTGAGTTGGAGGTTTGCTTGCCAGCCTTCACTGGGTGAATTAAATATGCTAGTCTCCAAGTTTTAATGATAATAATTACTTCTCCAGCAAAACTTTGATAGGTAGACTCTTCATCCAAAATCTTCAAGGTACAGATTGTATGACCTTCATCTGTTGATTATTTATTTAGATGACTTCCATAATTTAGAAATTCTTACATATAGCCTCCATTTCTCTTGCTGCAGTGAAAGCTTGATAATTGCATTTTATCTCTTGGAGCATCAGTATCTCTCTGGAAACATTATCTTTCTGTGGGTGGGTACAAACACATGTTTATGAAAACATCATCTGTAGCTGTCTGTGGAGAGGGGAGTGTGAGAAGAATAGATGTATGTACAAACGCTGAGTATTTTTGAGGATGGAGTAGGTTGCATGTGGATGAGTGTTTATTTGATCGAGTTAGCAAGAACTTGTTGTATACACTGTAGTTGGAGTAGGAAGCTGCCTACTTGTTATGATACAGGGCAGATAAAGATGTTAAAGTTACCAGATTTAACAAAGAAACTCCAAATCTCAGTGGTCTAAAGACAGATAACTGTGTTTTTTGTTCATGTGAGTGTTCAGAGTGTTCGGAGGGTGACCATCTACACAGACATTCAGGAATCTAGCTTCTTTTGTTTTGCAGCCCCTTTCCATGCTTCTCTCTACTCAGCCAGTGGATGGGGAAAGACACTTTTACATAGGGGGGCTTTATGGGCCAGGCCTGGATGTGACATATATTATATCTGTCCGTTTTCCCTTGACCATTACTCAGTCAGAAATCTTCATCTAACTGGAAGGGAGGCTGGAAATGGATTCTAGATTTATGACCGAGGTAAAAAGAAAACAGTTTGGGCTGGGCACGGTGACTCATGCCTGTAATCCCAGCACTTTGGGAGGCCAAGGTGGGAGGATCATGAGGTCAGGAGATAGAGACTATCCTGGCCAACATGGTGAAACCCCGTCTCTAGTAAAAATGCAAAAATTAGCTGGGTGTGGTGGCGTGCACCTGTAGTCCCAGCTACTTGGGAGGCTGAGGCAGGAGAATCGCTTGAACCTGTGAGGCGGAGGTTGCAGTGAGCTGAGATCATGCCACTGCACTCCAGTCTGGTGACAGAGTGAGACTCCATCTCAAAATAAATAAATAAATAAATAAATAAATAAATAAATAAATAAATAAAACAGTTTGGTAAACAACTAGCCAGTTTTTGCCATATTAAGTGGCAACAACCTCTATTGTCAAACTGCTCTATTTATCCTACCTAATTCTTTTAATTAGAGTCAGCCTTCTACTCCACAATTAGAGCTTTGGTTTTAGATGAAAATTATCTCTAGGAAAAGGGAAAAATATAGTCAAATATTCATGCTGAAGTGTAAGTTACTAAAGTTGGATCCTTTCTTAGGAGCAGGTATATTCTCAGCACCACCTAGAGTACTGTGTAAATAAATGTTCGCTGAATAAATAAATAGATGAACAACCGTCCCCACCCCACCCTCACCCCCACCCCAATCTCCGCTGTAGATCCTCTTCTTGTCCTAAGGGTCCTGGCTTGCTGGAGCATGCAGCAAGGGAAAAATGGCAGAGTAACACAGCCAGTTGAAGAGAGGGCCATGACGACTTTCAGTCTCCTCTGGAATGGAGGGGATTTATTGAGTAAGACTCAGAAAATGGCTGAGTTCACAAGTCAGCAGTCCAGCAGTAAGAGGAAATCTCAGAGAGTGGCTCTAGTTTGGGCCAACTGGTATGGTAAGGGTGATTGGTGTACATATGAAGAAGCAACTACACCAATAAACAGAATGGAGAATCCATGTAGGTGTCTTGAGTCACTTAATGGGCCACATAAATGAATCCATGAGGTCCTGTTCAAGACACCAGAGCTGATCTCAAGTATCACCAGCCATCTGATAAGCAGCTGTACCAGCCTGCTACAGATTGAGAAGAGGATGTCTCCCTCATGTGTTCACCGATCCTTTTGGACATGGGGTATGCTTGAGCTCTATAAAAGCTAAACCAGACCACAAGGAGAAGAAAAACCCATGAAAAGGAGAAGGAAACTGGTGAATGTGGTTAGATAGGTTCTAAAGATAGATTAATTTTAGAAATGACTGGATTATATGGAGTGCCCTGGGATGAGACAGAATATATTTTGGCTCTGGGCAGAGCAAAGAAGAAAATAGGTAGGTAAAACCTATAGACTCTTATGTTCGCACACATCTGCTGTGTGACTGTCTAGTCATACTGGTTGCATGAATACATGTTACAATAAACAGTTGAATAAATTTTCATCAGGATAGAAGCTTCTTAAATTCTATCTACAAGGCTGATAATAGGAGGATGCAGTAGTTTGTTCTCATGCTGCTAATAAAGACATACACAAGACTGGATAATTTATAAAGGAAAGAGGTTTAATTGACTCACAGTTCCACTGGCTGGGGAGGCCTCACAATCATGGTGGAAGGCAAAGGAGGAAGAAAGTCACATCTTACATGGCAGCAGGCAAGAGAACTTGTGCAGGGGAACTCCCATTTATAAAACCATCAGATCTTGTGAGACTTATTTTCTACCATGAGAATAGTATGGGGAAACTGCCCCATGATTCAATTATCTCCACCTGGCCATGCCTTTGACATTTGGGGGTTATTACAATTCAAGATGAAATATGGGTGGAGATACAGCCAAAAGATACCAGAGGATTCTGGTTTTTGGAAACTGCCAAGAAAACAAAGTGTCTACTCTTCTAGGCCCTATCTGTCTTTATGTTACTTACTTCTTAGCTATTACCTTTGGCTACTGATACAGCTCTAAATACCTCTCTGCATCTTCTGGGAGAAGCCTCCAGAGCTAAAAATAACACCTGACCTTTCCTCTTCCCATGCTGTGTGCCCTCACACAGCATTGCCTAGGGGATTGCCTAGGGGAAAAATAGTTATACCTCCGAGACTGTGCACATATGGTTAGTAACACTTGTTTCACCATTATTCCAGCAATGGCTTTGGGGAAACCCTTTAATAATTTGCAACAGAGGTAAATAATGTCACCGATGCAGTAGCATTGTTAAGCCAAAGCGCAATTTCCACAGAGCAAAGAACTTTATCAGTCCCAATGAGACTTAAATTCTAGACTCCTTTCTCTACCTCACGTTCCTCCTCCAGAAGCTGTCTTTTCTATCAAGATTCTCATATAGCACTAGCATACTCTAGCAGTTAGTAATTTTAAAATAATAGAAACAATCATTAGTAACTTATAATTATCTTCTCTCCCAAAGTGTAAGATTCTTTAGCATGAATCGTCTTGCCAACAGATCATAATTCATCTTGATAACAGGTTTGATGGAATTACATGAGACATGAGTCTGGCTCATTAATGTTATTATTGTTTTTAAACTCTTGGCAGTGGTGCATCTGAACTATTAATTAATCTTCATGACTGCTCTGTGAAATAGGTTAAATATAACTAAATTTATTCTACCAGAAGAGAAATTGGCAAACTGGTGATCTCCTCAATGAATTTCTCTTCATTACCAATGGATCTGGGAGTGGAAATGGAAATAACTGAATCGGACTCATTTTTCCATAATGCTAGATAGATATGACTTTTATGTGCTGCTAGTGTATGCCCTCCAAAAAATCCTTTAAATACCCATAAGAGTAATGAATAATTTGTAGCAATTAGCAAAAAATATGAGTTCAAAGACTTTTTTTTTAACCTACTTTCTTATGAAATGCTCAATCAGCACAAATGGTTACTATGGCCTGTATTGTGCTTTCTTCTCTTCCCTTTCTCTGCCCTCAAATTACCATTGTTCCTTAGGGATTTACTATTCAGTCATCACTAGTGGGATTTATTTAACATCTTCCTTCTGAAGAGCAAGAGGGAATGTGGAGAAAAATATGAAATCCGTAGGACCCACATTTAATGTTTTTGTTACATGGAAATAGTGTAGCTTGATGGCATGTTCATGGGTTCACATCCAAGGCCTGTCTAATTTGCTGTGCATCTTTGGAAAAGCTATGCATCTTCTCTGGTTACTGTTTTCTTGTTCCTAAATGGGAAGCACCTTATCTCATAGATTATGGGAATAACAAGAGATAATGAATGTAGAGTGTCTGGCGCCTTAAGCGTGATCAATAATAGAGTACATTATTAACATTATACTTCAGTGACTCAGCCCCAAAGTTCTGAGAGAAGGGATGAAGGGGCCTGAATAGAAGGATGCGATATCAGGTGTATGCATTTAGAGATTTTCTTAACACGGGAGAACAAGTGATTTCCAAAGATGAAAAAAGGGAAAAAACATCATACCAGTGGCTGTGTCCTCTGTGGGACCCTTAGCTCTCCAGATCTCATTTGAATACCAGTGATTCAAGAGCATAAGGAGAGAAGGTTTGAGGTATGAGATAGAATGGGGGAAAAAGTAGAAATAGTAGGGACTGGAAAAATAATCCATCAGCAGGAAAATACTATAATCATCTGATTATCCTTTACCAATAAAGGATAAAGGGAAAGATGGCATTTTACCACGGGTCATTCCTCCATTTTTTCAAATGTTAGATTTTCTAGGTTTTACCTCTACTTCTTAAAATATAGAAAGAAAGTACAAGAAATATTGTGCTGAACCATAAGGCTAGCCTTATTTAAAACCTTAAAAATTACTTTCCATTTCAAGTCATCAGATTAAAACAGCGTACTCCTAAAACAGAAGCAATAAACTAATAAACCAGAAAGAACCCTGTATTTGTTTTATTGGAAAGAAAATATCAGCTGATAACTTGAAGATATTGAATCTTACCTGTGTAGATATACTCTGCATATGCAGGATGAGTTTTGTGAAAACATCTTTTACTTTTCTATTTTATCAGCTCTTATTTTGTCGCAAATGGTGTGTACATAACTGAGAAAGATTCAGCTCTGGTGATGGCCTCCTCAATCATGGCCTAAGATGAAACAAACAACCCATTTGGCATCAATAACAATATATGACTTTTTAAGAATGTAATATAAAAAATATAATTTAACCTTTATGGATGACTTAAAATCTTATATACATGTACTGCAAAGATAACATATTTTGGTCTTGAATATTCATAGAACAAATTTTTAATTAGTTCTGGGAAATACTATTTTTCATATTTAAAAACCAATTAAATGAAGAACAGTTTGTTAAACAGGCACCTCTAAACGAGCTGTTTTAAGATAAAAATATAAATTCTATATTCCTTAAGGTGTCATTTTTTTTACTTGATTTTAAAAGTCAAATTCTTAAGTCTGACATAATTAACTTACTCTTGAGCAGACATTGGTGAGCAATTTGTATATGGAGAGATTTCTTTTAAAAAATAAATTAAATATCTAAAGTATATTCTGTAAATAGCATGATGAACTAGACAGACGGTATTTTTTGTTTTCTTTTTCCAATACCTGGGAAAGCCTTTTGGAATTAAAAATATCCTTCCTCAGCTTCTTCCTAGAAAAGCTTCCCTTCCCTCCAGATCACAAGAGCAGTTTAAGGTGGTTTTGGCTATTTAAGTTTCTTTACATTATTTTTGCTCATGTACCATTCTTGATAAAGCCCTGCCATCATCCTCAGCTTCCTGTTTTAAATAGGTCCATTACTATTTGTAACAGACCTAAAAGAAAGTTATGTGAAGTTTTAAGAGGAATTTATTCCTTTCCTACAACTTTTCCTTCTAATGAGGCTTGCACATTGAATAAAATGTGGAAATGTCTATGGTTACCTCAGTTTTTCAATATGGCATAAAAGCATATTATAAAACAATCCATTTTTATTTATAGGAATGAAATTCTCCCAGACAAATAAGGTGCCAACAAACAATAAGGAAAAACAATAGATATAAGCTTTTCAACAGAGAAAAAACCATTTAACAAACAACAATTTACATTATTACCATCATAGTATTTTGAAAACAAGTTTTCCATTGATAATGAAAGCAACAAGGAGTTGATTTTAAACTGAGAAGTCTAAATAAACTTGTTCATTGCTTACTTCATTTCTTAGTGACTCCGAATGCCTCTATGATTATCTACATTGCTTGTAAAAGAGCAGCTTTGCAATAATTTTCTGGATGCAAAGGGTCTTCCTTTCTCTGAGATTAGCTTAAAAATTATGTAAAAATTAGTGGTGGACAAATTTCTGAATGAAATTCAACAAATTATTGGATAATTGAATGCTAGAACTTACATTGCCTTCAACATTGTCCTGTTCAAGTTCAAGGAACTGAATGGGGAACAGAAAATAGATAGCAGTTCTTCCAAACCCAGAGCCAGCCCTCAGATGGAGTTAGTGATGGAGTGCATGGCAAATAAAGGAAGAGACCAGACAAGGAATTGCTGGATGTGGAGACCTGGATGCCAGCTTTGGAAGGCTACTGGGGATAATGCAGGCAGCAGGTCTGGGATTCAGAGTTGTGGATTAGGAACTCAAATAAGGTGTTTAGGCACCAAGTATTAGTCCTTCAGCAAAAATGAAGATCCTTTATACTGAGGAGGAGGAATAATTCCTCCAGTTTGGTGCTTACCTATGTTCACTGCTGGAACTGATTCTGGGATGGCCTGTACAGACCATCAGGCGTGTGGTTGCACAGGCATGTGTGCAGTGATGTGCCAAGGACGAAAGCTGCTCTAGACCTCAGTTCTAAGGTCATGGCTGACTTTACTGCCTTTGTAAGCTGTTGGTTCCTGTATCAGTCTCCTAGGGTTGCTACAACAAAGTACCACCGACTGAGTGGCTTAAACAACAGAAATCTATTTTCTCACAGTTCTGGAGATGGGAAGTCCAAGACTGTGGTGTCAGCAGGGTTGGTTTCTTCTGAGGGTCTCTCTACTTGGCTTGTAGATGGCTGTCTTTCCCTGTGTCTTCATATGGTCATTCCTCTGTGTGTGTATGTGTGTGTGTGTGTGTGTGCATGTGTGTTTGTGTGTGTTCTAATTTTCTCTTTTTATAAGCATGCACTCATGTTGGATTAGGGTTCACTCTAAAGCCCTCATTTTAATGTCATTACCTGTTTAAAGATTCTATCTCCAACTGTGGCTGAGTGTGGGCTAATGGAATGTAGTCTCACTATGAGGTACTAGGGGTTAGGACTTCAACAGATGAATTTTGGAGGCATACGATTTAGCCCATAACAGTTTCTAACTCATAAACAGCTTTCTGATGGTCTCTGAATATCTTGCTGAAGGGTATTTTGCTTTAATTTCTGGATTAAAAAATTTAGCAAAGGTACCTAATCCTCCAGTTTGCTTCCAGAAAGACATTAGCAATATCCTAGTCAGGCCAGGATAGAAGAAAACACTCTCTCCACCCCATTTCTTTTCCAACTGCTGGCAGCTTAAGTGACTGCTGGCAGGGTAGCTTGGCAAAGCCATCTCACAGTGGGGATGGTAAGACTCGTGCCCAAGAACCTACACCAGCTTTTCAAAAAGTGGCAGAAGTGTAGGTTTTCATGTGGCAGCTTGATCTGCTCGTTGAAGGATCTGTACTCTTGGCTTAATGCTCAAGGCGTTGCCTTTGGGCCTTAACAGGGCTCTCACTCAGGAGGGTATGCGCTGGAGAGTGGCCTCCCTCTTTCTCCACTGAGAACCAATAGAGATGGGTTCTTCCATGGATTCTGCTCTCCAACCTGAAGATGATGGGTAAGGAAGTGGGTGAGTAAATAGAGAGAGTATGTAATTTACAAATAGAAATTGTATTCTCCATGGAGATGTTTCTTAAGGAAATTATCATAGCCCCAGGAAGAAATAGTATAACATAGAGTAGACATGAGAATACAGATGACCCTTGCACCGGATCCTGAAACATCCTTTTGTGTTTTAATGTACTAATATTTCTTATTCTTCTAGAGACAGACAATCTTGAGGCTGTGAGCCTATCCTACGTTGCTGTTGTAAAGAAATAGAGTAATATAACATATATATAACATATATAACATACATATATTTCAGCATTATTGGTATTGAATAGCATTATTGAATAACTAATTAGTGAAATAAACTAGAAAAAACTTAGCCTTTGTATTTAATTAAAATAGTAGGATTTTTTTTGACTGTTTGTGTTTAGACACCAAAGATTAAATTTTCATTTTGTGATGATAATAATTTGGCAATTTAGAGTTGGACTTGTCTTTTAAAGAGTCTAATATGTGTAAATTAAAAAATTATACTTAAAACCTAGAATGATTTGATATAATCATAGACATTAAAATATAAAAGATAGATTTTAATTTGCTTTTTATAATCAAAGATTTTCCTTGATTTTGCAAATAAAGGAAGAGACCAGACAAGGAATTTCTGGTTGTAAAAAATAAGCTATAATTAAAATGGAAGCAGATTTCAAATGATACTTCTTAATTTAACATAAATATTCTGTAATTGAATCATTCTTTCTGGACCTGTGAACTTCTGTGATGTCAGTAAATGTTGCACGTGTGCAGAGAATGGAGAAAACAATCAGTCCTTGTGCTCTGTTGTTAAATGTACATTGCTGTTAATTATGCTTTCTCTGCTGTTACTCAAAAATAAGCTTTGAAATTAAGTGTTTACATTTGGGAGTTCATAACTCTCTATTGTTACTCTCACATTTATCAAGTTTTAAAGCCAAGTTACAAAAGCCAAGAGTGTATGTGGGCAGCTCATTTTCTCTACAAACAGTAACTTATAATAATTTCTCCTTGTACTGTAGCTAAGTAAAAAGAACCCCTTGCTACCTTAGAAATCAACTTGTCCAGGATGACTGTACAAGAGAGACCACTGGAGAGAAAGGAGAGATATTCCATCCAGAGGAAAAGAAAAGCAATAAAAGTAGAGGGAAACATGACCAGCAAAAAAGAAAGAAACAAAATTTGTCTCCCTCATCTAAACTCAAGAGGGCCGATTCTTCCTGGTAAAATTTTAAGAGCACTCAACCTAGCCAGAATTAAGCTGGCAGAAACTATAAACCTCAAACATTTTGGGGATGGTAGAATTATGTAACTTTCTTTTCTTTCTGTTCTTTTTTTCCTTCCTTCCTCCCCTCCCCTCCACTCACCTCCCATCCTCTCTTTCTTTCCTTCTTTCTTTTTTTTCTTTTTTTTTAAAACAGAGTCTGGCTTTGTCACCTAGGCAGGAGTGCAGTGGCGCGATCTCGGTTCACTGCAAGCTCCGCCTCCCGGGTTCCCGCCATTCTCCTGCCTCTGCCTCCGGAGTATCTGAGACCACAGGCGCCCGCCACCACGCCCGGCTAATTTTTTGTATTTTTAGTAGAGACGGGGTTTCACTGTGTTAGCCAGGATGGTCTCGATCTCCTGACCTCGTGATTCGCCCGCCTTGGCCTCCCAAAGTGCTGGGATTATAGGTGTGAGCCTCTTTCTTTCTCTTTCTTTCTCTCCCTCTCCTCTCCTCTCCTCTCCTCTCCTCTCCTCTCC
>NW_016809465.1:1423649-1456025 GCF_001698545.2 Rhinopithecus bieti
TTCCTTTCCTTTCCTTTCCTTTCCTTTCCTTTCCTTTCCTTTCCTTTCCTTTCCTTTCCTTTCTCTCTTTTTGTCTTTCTTTCTCTTTCCCTGCCTCCCTCCTCCCTCTCCCTCCCTCCCTCCCTTCCTTCTTTCCCTCCCTCCCTCCTTCCCTCTCTTCCTCGCTTTCTTTCCCTTTCTTTCCCTTCCTTTCCTTCCTTCCCTTCCTTCCCTTCCTTCCTTCCTTCCTTCTGGAGGAGTTGGGCAAATTGTAACTTTTGAACTACGTGCTTGGTGAAAGTGGTTTAGTAAGAGGGAAACTTTTCACTTGAAATTAGAAAATGTGGTGATGATTATTATAGACTATCATCAAATTATTCCTTTATTGCTTCCAGTCTTAGGGTTGGCCATAATCATAGTAAATTGATTTATTTAGAAGATTATATCTGGAAGGAACATTAGGAATCTTCCAGCCCAATTTCTTGAGATTTGGAGAGGTTTAAGTGACTTTTCTAAGGGCCTTTTTTTTTTTTTTTTTTGGGAGGTAGTCTTGCTCTGTCGCCCAGGCTGGAGTGCAGTGGTGCCATCTTGGCTCACCTCAACCTCCCACTGTGGAATTCAAACAATTCTCCCAACTTAGCCTCCTGAGTAGCTGGGACTACAGGTGCCTGCCACCATGCCCGGCCAATTTTTGTATTTTTAGTAGAGATGGGGTTTCACCATGTTAGTCAGGCTGGTCTTGAACTCCTGACCTCAGGTGATCCTTCTGCCTCAGCTTCCCAAAGTACTGGATTACAGGCGTGAGCCACCATGGCCGGCCATCTAAGGACTTATTAAATGACTTTTAAAAATTCTATATAATTTAGAATTAGGGTCTCTAATTTTTTTTGTTGTTGTTGTTTTTTGAGGCGGAGTCTTGCTCTGTCACCCAGGCTGGAGTGCAGTGGGGTGATCTCAGCTCACTGCAAGCTCCGCCTCCCAGGTTTATGCCATTCTCCTGCCTCAGCCTCCCGAGTAGCTGGGACTACAGGCGCCCGCCACCTCATCTGGCTATTTTTTGGTATTTCTTAGTGGAGACGGGGTTTCATCGTGTTAGCCAGGATGGTCTCGATCTCCTGACCTTGTGATCCGCCCGCCTCGGCCTCCCAAAGTGCTGGGATTACAGGCTTGAGCCACCGCGCCCGGCCCAGGATCTCTAATATTGTATTTCACTTTCTTTTTTGAAAATCATGACTTTGCCTCACAGGCACATAATAGGCATTTTCCAGACGCCCTTACAGTGAATCATGGCAGAATGTGGACCAATGGAATGGAGGCGGGAGGAGACATTAACTTTCTTCAGGCCTGGCCCACAAAACTCTGCCTAGCATAATCCTCTATTTTCTTTTCCTGTCAGGCTGCCTTAAGAAAGAGGACTCAGCTGGGCGTAGTGGCTCATGCCTGTAATCCCAGCACTTTGGGAGGCCAAGGCAGGCAGATCCTTTGAGGCCAGGAGTTCGAATCCAGCCTGGCCAGCATGGTGAAACCCTGTCTCAAATAAAAGTATAAAAATTAGCCAGACGTGGTGGTGGGCGCCTGTAATACCAGCTACTTGGGAGGCTGAGGCAGGAGAATTGCTTGAGCCCAGGAAGTGGAGGTTGCAGGAGCAGAGATTGTGGCCACTGCACTTCAGCCTGGGTAACAGAGTGAGACTGTGTTTCAAAAACAAGCAAACAAACAAACAAACAAAAACAAAGAGAGGACTCACAGGTGGGAAGGAAGATGGCACTACACAGTGGAAGCAGTGTCGGTTCCCAAGTTGCTGATTAGAGTGGATCCAATCAGAAACACCCATGTTGGACTACGAGTGAGAAATCAAATTTATTGTTTTGTTCTTTTAAGTTTCTGAAATTTGGGGTTGTTACGGTAGCCTACCCTAACACACCAATACTAATAAATAAAACTTGGAATCTCTCTCATAATCCTTTTTTATCTACTAAGACTTGTATATTATTTTGAAAAGTAAAGAAAAACATGGCATTTAAAGAGATGAAACAACAACCTTTCATTTAGCAGTGTGATAAATGTTTTATATAGGCTATTTCCTTTAGTCTTCATAAAATCCATCTAGGTAGGTATTACTAGTGATTGAATATTACAGTTTTATTGTTTTATTTTCAGAGTTAACATTATTAAATTCAAAGGAAGCAGTACTATACTTGCAAGCTATAAATGATTGAGATAGGTACCTTTAGTATTTAGTGGCTAATAAAGCTCTTTGTTATTACATTAATAATAATGCAATTTTAAATGATGATAATAATTTTCTAGAAAATGGAAAATAAAATTTTGTGAGCAACATTTTTCAAATTCAATTTTTAAAATATACATATTGGTTTAATTTGGAAGATTTCAATTTTCTTGAAATTTAGAATTGACTATAAAAACAGATTTTCATAAATATGTTACCTTGAGACAACCCTATAAACACAATCACTGTATCATTTATGTAACAGTCAAGATTTACATTTGTATGATGATTTTAATATAATGGAGTGTCAGAATAGAATATGTAATAATTGATTGATTGTCCCTGCTGCAATGATCAACATTTTGATTCTGAAATATTACCCTGGATTTATGGAAGCTATTTTATGAAAGAACTTTCACTTTAAGTTTCATTTTTCTTAATATAAAAGAATATTTGGCAGCTTTGCCATTACCTCTGTCAGCCCAGTGATGTGAAAGTTATAAATATTTCATGCAGTTTAAATAAAAATATTTAAATTTTATTTGCATTGTTTAGAAATCACTAAAAATTGTATAAACAGGTTATTTGTAGCAAGGGAAACAGACTTTTATATAGCTTTTTTGAATTCTCTACTTTGCAATCCTTTCTGTTTAAAAATAGTCATAATAAATATAATATTAAATTTAAAGTAAATTAGTTTTGTAGTGTGCTACTGCTATAGAATTTTAGAACATATATATGTATGTACACATGCATGTAATTGTATAAATATATTATTTGAGCTACTCTCTACCATTCACTATGGTTAGGGTTAGAGTTTTCATTACGTGTGATGCATCCATTAACTAACTTCTGCACTTAATGCCTAACATTTACCCTGCATTAACTTTTAATCCTTTATATTTTATAGTAAAATGTTATTTCCATGATCCTTCAAGATAGAACTGAGGAGATGGAAAGGATCTAAAATATTATTTTATAATCACTAAACGTAAAGCTTGGTGAGTACTGGTGATTCCTCTGAGGTTACAAAATCAGAAATGAAAGCAAGATGACAACCCAAGCCCCCTAAGCCAATCTTTCTTCTACGGTGAGCAACGTTTTATTCTTTTAATTAGATTGCAAATTCTTGGAAGAATAAGATCAAGCATTGATTCCCTTCTTCTTTTTCCATCACTATCTATTTCTGTCTCCACAGACAGCTAGAATTTGACTCTAGCACAGAGAAACAAACAGACCACATCAAACCGTAACCAGATCAAGATCCTCTTTATAAGAATTCTGACACAAAATGGAATATTCATCACTCACACCTACTGGCCACAAGTAAGACTGTTTTGTCCACTGGCCCCTCATTAGATTTAGGACATGTTATCAGCTAGCATGCCAGTGTCAAGGAGAAACATTTACAAAAATTAGATGTATGGCGTTTTGATAGGGGAGCTTAAATAATAACGTGCTTAGGTCAGTCTAGCTTATTTAATGGCAAAGCATATATAACTTATAAATAGAACTTTAAGTATGTTCCTATTCTATAGACCCCAAATAATTTTCTGCTTGCACATTAGAGAAACACCAGCTGAAAGAAACTCAGAGTTACAAGTGTGGGTTTCAGCAGCCTCCAGACTCTTTAGGATGCCACAGAGCTTTTATTCTTGATGACTTAAAATGAATCACCAAAAGGTATTGCAGAAATAAATAGCTACATTACCTGCAATTATTTCCTAAGGACAACTAGGTATTACCAATGAGCTTTAGCCTCTGTGTTCAGTAGTAAATGTCAGAACAGCTTGGGACCCTTTTTTGTCATTGTGCATTTCATCTCTATATATCATTTAGTTGTATGAAGGTAGGCATTTCTATTCCTAACTATATATTGTTTTTTATTGTATTTCTTGACCATTGGTTTTAAAGTGGGGTATGCCTTGCCAGTACACACAACTAATTTATGGCAGGGTTGAGACAAAGACCTGGTGACTTGGTTCTCTAACTTGTACTGCTTTTTCTACTCAGAATTTGTTTTATCTTTTGGGCTATTATTTGAGATGACTTTGAGTGGAAAGGTCAGGGTTACCTTTGAAGAAGTGTATATTGGAGAACAAGTTAAAAAGATTTGAGGACGTTTCATCTGGAGACAAGATTTAGGTTCAAGGACTAACTTTCTGTCATCAGGTAGCAAAGTGTTCTCAGATTCTCTCTATGCAGACTTTATTTGGCTTACTGATAAACCTGAAAAACTCATTTATTTATCGAATGAGTCTTCACTGTGCATTGGCTAAGTGCTATAGATAAATTATTCTGTTAATTTGCTAAAACAATGCTGGAAAGCAAGCATTGTTACTCCATTTTATAGTTGAGGAAAACTCAGTCTGTATAGAGCTTCTACAACATGGTGTAGTTCACACATCTACTTCATGACAGAGATGGGATTCAAATCAGTTACATCTTAGGGCCTCTTCCTCTGAGCCATTATGCTGTGCTGACTTGTAAATGATGTTTACAGCCCTGTCCAACACTAAGATAGGATTCCAAATATATGAAAGGTTCTTGCACAAAGCTTCAGAGGGCAGAAGCAGAATCTTTAGCAGGAAGAAGAAAGTTCTAATGGAGGCTTCTAAGAAGGGAATTGTTCATCTTAGAAGTTAGTAGCTCATGACCTTGGTGGTGTGCAGATCAAGAGAAATGAGTGTATCTGGAATCTAGTAAGAGAGATGACTGTGCTGTGGAAATATTATTCACGGTTTGTCCTGGTCTTCTCCTGCCTCCCTGTAATTTCTTTTCTCACACAAGTTTCAGCTTTGCTTGGCAATCAGACACCTTTTATTTTTCTTTATTATTTCTTTTTTTTTTGAGACAGAGTCTTGCTCTGTCACCAGGTTGGAGTGCAATGGCGCGATCTCGGCTCACTGCAACCTCTGCCTCCTAGGTTCAAGCAATTTTCTAATTTTTGTATTTTTAGTAGAGATGGGGTTTCACCATGTTGGCCAGGATGGTCTCGATCTCTTGACCTCGTGATCCGCCTGCCTAGGCCTCTCAAAGTGCTGGGATTACAGGCATGAGTCACTGCGCCAAACCCTTTCTTTATTATTTTCTTGTCTGCAATTAATGTCTTCCAGGTTGTGGCCTCTCCAGAAGACTTTATATTTTAAAAAGAATAGATTGCAGAAGGATAATTTTATGGGGCAGGTGGCCTCCTACACATGACTTCCCATGCTTTCATCCTAACATCAAAAAGTCTCAGAGGGGAAATAATTGCACCCGTGAGAAATGCAATGGACTTGTCAAAATACATGTATAATATATAGATCCACATATATTATAGACATATATATATTTCTATGTGCTTTGTGATAAGAAAAAATCACAACTTTACATAATATTAAATGAAATGAGATAAAGTGCTAACTTCAAGAGACCTGCCACTATACTTCCAAGTTATCTGTCCAGTCTCTGGTTACATCTCTGATTTGCATCTTATATGAAAGGTACAGCAGGCCAACCTCCACCTGATGAAGAATAAATAATAAATGAAGTGAAGCCTTGCCATACTAAAGATGGTATTTTCCATCCCTCTATGTTCGGGCTTGAAAGAATCCTTCTGAGGTTTTCTGGAAGTTATTGTTCCTCATAGGTTGTTGGTTCCTGGTGTAGGCTGCACTATATATATAATAGCACCTATGCTTTCTTGAATAAAAATAGGTGAGCTTAGCAGTTACTTTATAATCCTGAGGAAAACGAAATCATGCCACATGTTAAAGGCTGATATTTGAAATGCCAAGGTCTCATTATCTGGAAAAGAGAAAATTACCATGAAAAAGAGAATGATTCAGTCCAGGTACAGATAGAGTAGGCAGTCTTCAAAAATTAGCAAAGAAAATACAATCATATGAATTCAAGAAAAGAGGAGAATTTATTTTAATTGGTGTGCAATACCACCAAAACAATGACTGAATATAAATAAAAACAGTAAAAGCTATGAGCTTTGCAGATTATCTTATACCTGGGTGAACACAGCCTAAAAAAATTCATGATTTCATGGAATCGTTATTACACATCTCCAACTGCTAAAAAAAGTGACCTCAATTTCTCTGCAAGCTTGTAAATCAATAACCCATAAAAATCTATGGAAAATAGAATAGATAACCATAAAACCCTCTAAATTTGGTTTTGCTCATAACAAGTTTTGATTTTCAGATGCAAACAAGCACAAAGAAGGAATCAACATGTTTGTAAATTTAGACTGGAAGGCAAAGTCTCTATGAAAATAAAGTAACCTCATGGAAACCATGCAGAATAGCCACAGGCCTCCTGGGAATCAAATATCTAGACCTAAATTTGTTAAAGTAAAGGAAGACCTGAATTGCTTTACATCTCTAAGCCCATATCTTTCTCAAATGAGAGAAAATGAAAAGAAATTTGGAAGTAACTTTTTTTTCTCCTATAAAAACCACCAGAAACCCAAAAGCTATTTAGGAGGCAAAAGAATAAAGAAAAGCTGCATTTAAATGATGTGGGCTTCTGCTGTCACCTACTAATAATACTGAAACACCGAACCAGGAATATTTTGAAAAAATAGACATTTCTGAAGAAGATACAAAATAAACATTACTAAGGGGTCACTGAGGATTAATTGTTTTGCTTTTTATGATGTCTGAATTTTTTGGTTTATTTATTTGTTATTTTTATAGTGATGGAGTCTCATTATGTTGCCCAGGCTGGAGTGCAGTGGCTATTCACGGGTGTGGTTACAGCCTACTATAGCTCAGAGATCCCCAACCAGGTCACATAGCAGAAGGTGAGCAGCGGGCCAGTGAGAAGCTTTATCTGTATTTACAGCTGCTCCCCATTGCTGGCATTACTGCCTGAGCTCCACCTCCTGTCAGATCAACAGTGGTATTAGATTCTCATAGGAGCATGAACCCTATTGTGAACTGCTCAGGCGAGGGATCTAGTTTATGAGCTTCTTTTGAGTATCTAATGCCTGATGATCTGTCACTGTTTCCCATCATCCCCAGATGGGACTGTGTAGTTGCAGGGAAACAAGCTCAGGGCTCCCACTAATCCTACATTATGGTGAGTTGTATAATTATTTCATTATGTATCACAATGATAGTAATGAAAATAAAGTGCACAATAAGTGTAATGTGCTTGAATCATCTTGAAACCATCCCCCCACCCTGATTTATGGAAAAATTGTCTTTCACAAAACTGGTCCCTATTACCAAAAAGGTTGGGGACCACTGTAATAGCTTCTAACTACTCCTGGACTCCAGTGATTCTCCTGCCTCAGCCACCTGAGAAGGGGTGATTGTATCAGCTCTGATGCCTGAATTTTCTAACAAGCCTTAATTATCAATGTACAGAGAAGGCTGATGTGCAAGTGAAGCATGCTGCCCCTTGCAGGGCATATTCTGAGGCACTAGCAAGGATTACTGCCCTCAAATTCTTGTATGATCTGGATGCCTGACATTGTGTTGGTAGCAGGGGATAAAGCCATTTATTTCTCAGTGAGAGGTGAGGCTTCAAAGGAAAAAACCTCCAGAGAGGTGGCATTGTGGCTGAAATTCACATTGAGGCAAAGCAATTGAAAACCCATTTTCGAACAAAAACTGCCTGTTGGCATGTACATGTTGGGTTGAAGTGGGGATAGCATGAGGAGAAGAGAGGAATGGGGTGGTAAAAAGCAACCTCACTTACTTGACAGTCCAGCTAAATCAATGTCTCTCTCTCTCTCTCTCTCTCTATATATATATATATATATATATATATAAAGGTAGGAAAATATATACACATTAATTTATATGTGTGTATGGTTCAGGTTCTTCCCTCTCTCCCTCCTCCTTTCTTCCCTTCCTTTCTAATGCCTGCAGCACTCACAGAACATCAATAGAAAAACTACACAAAACTATACAACCAGCAAATAATGTCACGGTCACTATCTCCTTCATGGGAACACTCAACCTTGGATCAAATACATGCCTCAATTACATCTTTCATTTAAAAGTGAACCTCTCCTAATGGCATACTACCTCAAATAGCATCAAAGCAAAATGAAACACAGGCAGCATTTAACAACACTGGTAACCATGGAAACATATCATTAAAGAATATATAAACAGGAATGAATAATTAGATGAGAAATTTATTTCTACATTTATCTTTTTGCAGGACCCAGGAAAGGAAGCTCTCTTTTACCTCTCACCTCAATTTGGATACTTCCTTTTTAGTCTGTCTTCTAATTGAAAAATATGATAATTCATAAACTGGCAATTTTAATATTGTCTAGCTTAATAGACAAATTTCTTTGTAGGCAAGAGACTAAAGAACATTGCATGCCCATTGTTGTCTATGACACTTAAGCAGCCAAGAGGTTTGCTTCAGGGATGTGAAGTACACAGGAAAATCTGACTGACATCATGGGGAGAAGGGGACAGCAGTTATTAACTGTTAACAATGGGAAACATAAGTTGCCTAATCTACTGGGAGGTAATCTGCATAGTGGGAAGATGGAGGGGAGAATCTGGGTCTTATAAATTATTTAAATTGCATTGTCAGGTAGGCAGGATCACCTGTGCAGTTCACCCAACGTCATATCTTTGCACATTGGGCAGTCCCAGATAAACTCTATGGTGGGCTAAGTTGGTCACTAACTTAAAAATTGGAAATAGCTTTTGAGACATATGCCTGGGGTTGTGCATCAGAATCACCTGGTTGAAGGGGGACAATAGAAAATACAGTTTTAGTATCCCACTCAACTCTAGGAATCTAATATTTTAAATGTTTTTCTAAGTGACTTTGATGCAGTTGGTTACTAGACTGGTGTTTAAGAACCACTAACCTAGGCCAACTTCCTCATTGGAAGGCCAACAGAAGCAGAAACGAAGGCCTAGAGCAATTTTGGTAGATTGAGTTGTGGGTCTCAGTGTTTCCCCTCCCTGTTGCAACATCAACTCCACCCCTTTGTCTTGGCTTTGTAGTGGGCAGAAGGATCTACCCTTTGCTCTTGGGCTTGAACGTGTGGCTTGCTTTGACTAATAGAATGTTAGCAACGATGGTATGAGCAGAGGCTTAAAATGTGCTTGTATGGTTTGGCTTTCTCTCTTGGAATCCTGCATTTTGCCATAAAAAGAACCTGCATCAGGTAATCACTGGACAAAAGAGAGTGAAAGATATGTGAAATACACTTGGACCTCTCTGCAGCTTGGAGGTAAGCCAAGCCCAGTTGAGATTAGCCTCATCTAGTCAAATTTGAGCCAACATGTTTATTTGGTAAGACACTGAGTTTTAGAGTGGTTTGTTACGCAGTATTATTGCAGCAGTAGCTGGCTAATAAAAAACTGCAGTGATTCATTAAAAATTGAGTCAGCTTTGGAACTAGAAGTTAAATTTCCTGAATCTCAGGCCCAACCTTTTTCTACCGCTCCATGATACCTATTTTCCTTTGCTTCCTTTCCTTGACAGAATTAAGCACAGATGTCCTTTGCCTTCAAAAGGTACTTCTGGTTGGCCTACATTTCCTATATTCCTATATTTCTGTCAAATTTTCTCATTAGACCTTACCTTTCCCTACATCTTATTATTATAGAATTCTTCTTTCACCTTTCAAAGAAGACTAAGAAAGCTCAAAAAAACTAATTTTTACAATTCTATTCAGAGGTAACAATGTACTTAGTTAAACACTTCTAGATAAAATTTCTTCTGCATATGACCTGGGGCTGACTGGAGACTCAATGCCAAATGATAAGAATTTAAGTATGATACATAGGAATTGATGGGGAAAATATTTTTGGGTGAGTGTCTTTAGTGCTTCTCAAATTATATCTAATCTAAATACTATAGGACCTGGGCTGCTTTCAGACATTCCTCATGCAAATAATTTAGAAACTCTCTGCCTGACAGGGCCAAATAAATAAATATACTCTAAATATAGGCCACTAAGAGAAATATTCAGATGGTATTGCTATTTTGTTCCTTTCTGTGGAAAAAGTTTTCACATGGAAGCAAATCTTCAGATAAAGCACATTTCTCCAGAAAATATAGGTGTTTTGTTAAAGATAAAAAATATTTTCAGTTCCTTGACCTTACTTTGCCTGTAATTTCATGTTGAAGACTTTGTATTTATTGGGGGTTATCATACATGTTTACCATGTAAATGAGTAATATTGGGATGATTTTGCAATATCAAGAAGAGAAACAAAGAATAGAAGAGAAAAAAGCCATCATTATTAGTATATGTAATCAAAACATGTTTAGTATTAATTTATTGTACATCATTTTCTGGTCTGTTTAGAGAAATCTATTTACTTGCTGCTCCCTTGATTGTCATGTTTGAAAGAAGCAGTTAGTAGGCTAAGAACTTGGAACTTCCAGGAAGATACCTCTGAGCACTAAAATTAATGAGCCTAAAAGATCTATTGGAAACCTGCAACTTTCTTCAAAAATTCTATTGATCCTAAACTCAACCGAAGTACAAAAGTTGTTTACAATTGTGAACTTAGAACACATGTGCACATACCTAGCAAAATGTTCATTGGATTCATTAATCACGGGTTTTAAAAATCGTGAAACAACTATGCCAAAATATTTTCATGTCAAATGTTGTTGGTTTGAGCTTCACGTCAAACCAAGATTTAATTTGATTGATTGATTTAACAAATCTTTATTGAGCTGCTTTTTGCAATGAATTTTGATGGCGGTGCATTTTGAAAGCAGATTAACAGGAGGTGATATATAATTTAAGTACCTTATAGTCTGTAGCTTTTCCTGGTAAATAGTTTGTGCTAGAATATATGCTCCTTGAAGACAGGTGATGCCTATTTTGTTCACTCCTGTATCTCCAACATATACCCCAGTGCCTTACATACAGTCACTAAATAAATATTTGTTGAATGAGTATGAATGACAAATATAGTTTGAGAGTAAATAATAAAGGTATCCACTAACTTAAGAAGAGTCTGGACACTATTGCAAAGGTTTCAAGCTTGAATGACCATGGTGCAGTTTATGGAGGCACTATATGACAATAACATTGTGGGTGGTATATTTTGCTTTGAGTGTTAGAAGCAGTAAATGCCTCCTGGTAGACCTAATAGCAAAAAGAAAAGGGGTTGTCGCAATAGTGACAATGATGTAAAGAGAAGGACTTGTAAAAGAGTCTTAGTCTGTGGTCTGTGAACCTTGAAGTCCATAGAAAGGCATTAGGGCCCAAACTATGGGCCATCTTTGAGCATGTGGCTGGGGAAAATCTTTTGTCTCTCAGTTCAGCCAGCTCCTGGTTTTGTCCTTTGAGAGTAGGACTAATCACGCCAAAGAGATATTTCTTTTTGGTAAGCTGCCTTTGGAACCCATATAGGCCATTGATAGCTATGAGATGGGAAACATTTCAATGCCAAGTGCAGCTTGAATTGGATGGGAAGTCTTGGTGTTCTCTGCACAGATGGAAGACCTGTGAAGCTGGCACTGCCTCAGCCTCTGCTGCTTCACTGAAGAAAGATGCTCCACATGTCACGCTTTCTACACGGGCCTGTGTTGGTGTCAACAGCTCTTCCAGCAATCCCAAAAGAGGTCTTTCTACTGCTGTGAAAGTCTTCAGCTTCTTCGGAGCCAAGAGCTTGAATTAGTGCCTTTTCAGTAGATCTTTATCAAGATACAAGAGCACACCATGAGGTTCTTTCCTTTTAGAGAAGTTTGTTGACAATCCAGAGAAGAGATTTAGATCTGATTTAGTTTGGTTGTTTTTTTTTTTTTTTACAATTTTTTAAGAAAAAAGAAAACTCCTTCTGAGAATAATTTGATGGTGAGAAATTCCAGGACTAGCTTTGCAATGGCTGATATCTTAGGCACATATATTAAACAAATCTTTTGATTGAAAATGCTGAAGTTACTATTAGAGATCCTGCCGAAAAACTATAAGCTTTTTTTTTTTTTGGCCAAGCAGCTACTCTAAATGAGGTGACTGAAGTCAAATAACAATATAGATTTTCCAACACTGAAGGTGAGACTGACGAAGACTTGAGAGTTTCTGGGGACAAAAATTTACAGACACTTGGCAAGTGGCTTATCTCTTATGAAGGTCACTCTTTGTTCAGACAGCCTTAAAATGGAAACAAATTGCTGACATAGATAGCCTTGATGATATAAGCCTAACAAAGATGACCTCATTTATTCGAGGACAAAAGAAATCACGTATTATAAATTTTATTTGAAAATTTTGGTAATTCTTGATTCATGCTGACCCATCTGAGATATTGTGTAGTATTAGAGCTCTAACTCCATTTGCTAGTAGAGACTTTGTGAATCAGGATTTTACCTGTTATTGACATTTAAATGAAATGTTGAAATTGTTGCAATATGAAATATTTCAATTCCTTGATCTAGAAAAGCTACAAAAGCCTTCTCACAAGAGTGGGAAAACCATAATTTTCTGTAAATGCTGTTCTGGTATTCTGACTATGTATAGGATATCAATTTCCAATCCAATGAGATAAAAAGTAAGTACATATTTCGTGTGTATGTGTTTATGAGTATTGTTCTAGGTGGATGCTTATAAATGAATTAGATTCTCAGAGGGGTCTATGACTCAAAAAAATTAAAGGAAAAAAGAACCATTAAGGTAGGTGATGAGCTGATGAGGCAGCATGCCCCTGTTTAGTGGGGTTCCTCTGCACTTGTTTTGTGGGAGTTCTGTGATACAATTAGCTGTTACCTTTTCTCACTTCACTTCGCTGAGGAGTGCAGACCAGGGTTGGCTCTGTTATTCATATTACATGAGTTAAAGACACACACATGAAAACTTTTGTGCCTCAGAATGTGGTTGAAAGTGAATGCAGCAGGACAGAACAGGGGAGTGGAAGATGGAGTAAGCTTGCTTGCTTGTTTTTTTCATGTTATTAAAACTAGTCCTGGATGTAAGGAGCAGGGAGAGGTGGACTAGAGTTTAATATAAAGTTCTTCTTGTAATAAAATTAGTGTAGGACCAATATATAAACACTATAGGGCAGCTCTTTCAAAAATAGCTTAGTCTCAGCCCGACTTGGTACTTTCTATTTTGCTAATTAGTTCAGGAGTGTGGTGAGGTCTCCAGGTGTTCTCAAGGAGAATGGCTGATTACAGCTGCCTGGATATCGGGTTGCAGAGGCATTGCGTGCAAGTACAGTCATGACAAGTTATTTTCAACCCTCTCTAGCTCTGAAGAGGTGACACTATTATAGAATAACTTGTGCAAACACTTATTCAAAGTGATATATCCCAGTGTGAGCTGTCATATAGTACAGTGCTTTATGCCTTTCTTTTCCTTGCTGCATTGATGATATGAAAAATGTTCCTAATGCAATTGAAAGGTTCTTGAGTCCACCAAAGCAAAGGTCCATTCTTTTGCATCTGAGAGTTTGTAAGTCAACCATGTATAAAAGTAAATATAGACGTGTTCTCAAATTTTTACATTCTGAAATTTTCCATTTCCTGTTAAGAAGAATAACCAACTAAAATGGTATGGATTTTATGTGGTTGAAAAGGAAGATATACAGTATAGTAACTTCTGGCAAAGGTGGTGAAAATAGTGTCTATCTATTTAACCTTAATGGATGCCTACAAAACTGCATGCAAATACAGTCTCTAGTCTGTGATGTTTGGGGACATTCTTGAAGTCATCAGTGAAATTGCTAGGGTGGATTGGGTAGCGGGGCATATATATCTTTAAAGATGGCATAGACTTGGCACTCTCTGGCAAGGATTAAATACCCCCTTCTGATTTGGGACAGAACAAGGTTTAGGGATTCAAATGTATACATTTGAAACAAGATGAAGGAGAGCTGGTTAGCAGCAGGAAGTATATAATGGGTGACTGAATGGTTTGTTGTGCTGATGTTGGGGCTTGATAGAGAGTGTTAATTTATAGAATTTATCTGCAGGAAGTGATTTCTAATTATGTTGCTTCTTTTTTTCCTCAAAATTAGTGACATCATGTTTGGATGTGCCTAAGATTTTGGATAAGATTTTAGTGCTAAAATGGGCTTTAAGAATAAACCTTCTCAAACACTTTATTCCGGCCATTCTCACTTTCCAGTTAAAACTCCTTTAGAGACTAACTTGCCCTAAGTTCAATATCTAGTTAGTATTAGAACTTGTACGAAATCAGACCTGACTTCTAGAGAAGAGCTCTTTTCCCTTACACCAGGTTACATCCAATCAAGAAAAAGGGAATACAAAGAGAACTATTTTTTATCTTTTATTAATGTGTAATAGTAAAATATTCATTTTATTTCATTTTCTATCACAAACATGCATGCATTGGTAAGTGGAGATTATTTTCTTAGTCTGAGGTAAATAAAATAGAGATATTAATGTTCTCTGAAAGCTAAAGGAAACAGTAAAAGTTTTTTCACATCAGATGGATAATGTGATGACATAACAAGATTTGAAGGAGGTGTGTCTCACACGTGAGTGTAAAAACTGAATTATCACACTTGCGAACCACAACATGGTCAGACAAAATTTTTATTTACGAAACTGCCAAGGTCTTACTTTGTCTTAGGTTATGCTAACACTGGATCTATTATTTTCTTAGTTCAATGTAGAAAACACGATAGGTACTCATATATATTTGTTTAATGAATAATTAAATTAAGTCAAGCATTCGCTGGGGACCTAGTATATGCCAGGCCTGCTGAATATTTTCCAGTCCTCAATATTCACAACTTCTTTTCCACCTCTCTTAAATCCTTTATAAAAGCCTCTGAAATCCTTATAAAAAAGTCCTCTTTGTATCTCTATAGCCCATATTATTTGCTTATTTTCCCCATCTGGCATTTTTAAACAGCTATTTAGTTACATGTTCATCAGCAATTACTGCTGTTTGTGTGTTCCAGATTCTGTTAGGAAAGTCTTAAAATTATCAGAGAAGTAATAGGTTGTTTTGGGATTAAAGATTTGTCTACTTGGAGATCAACATTTGTTTTTTTTTATTTTGAAATAATCACAGAACTGAAGTATGATGGGACTAATCTAAATTTTTTTTTAATAGAAGGTAAATTGATCTCCAGATAGAACCATGTGAGTTACTGGAAATTGTGTATGATAAACCTGACACTTTAATGTCTAACAAAGATAACATATAATATAGAGAGACAAAAAACTAGGGACCAAGACACAGTAGTGAAAATGTGGGGGGGGAAAAAAAGACAGGAAAAAACCAGGAAGCTTCAAAAGGCTGTTGATGATTATTTCTCACTTTACAGTTAGTGGCTTAGAACATCTTATTCTGGTTGGTTCAAAAGGTTCATATTCAATTAAATTAAAACATCTTGAAATACAAGGAAAAAGCTCCACACAGTCTGGAGAAGAGAAGACATGGAGGAGAAAGTTGGCTTTTGTAGTTGATTTTCAAATATTTATAATAACTTCATTGGAAATGGGTTTCCTGTGGTTCATGTGGACTCACTAGAAACAACGGGATGGAAGTTTTAAGGGAGTAGAAATTCACTTTAAATGAGGAAAACAGTTTAATAGTTAGTAAACCAGATGTTATTTTTGTGGGGGTTAAGTGAGCTCTTCATTTTGGATATACTTCAGCAGAAACTTATTGACAGCTTGTTGGTGGAGGGTAAAGCAAGAACAGATTCATGTCTTATAAATGAGATTGAACTAATAAATCCAAAATTCTTACTTATATGTCTAAGAAATTATGACTTTCTTCTTGGCATCTGATTGACCTTTGGTATGACTTCTTGCTGCCATTTTGAATAATAAATGAGAAACAAGATTTGCAATTTGCTATTGGTTAAGTGTTTCAAATAGTAAATAGTAAACAAATACATCTGATCTTTGCATTTTTCCTTTATTATGTAATTAATATTCTAGCATCTGTTTTTACAGGCCATAGATCAATAAGAATCTATGAAAATACAATGTTCATATTTTAAAGAATCCTATTATTATAATAGCATGCCTGGAAAAGTCGTTCCTGGGATCTCCAAAATTTATATTGAGTTGTAAAACTGAAGTATGGGCCACGGGTTAACAACCTTGAATTTTGCCTCTAGAATTACTCTTAGAAATTCTACTTCATTATAAATACATTATTATTCGGTAGCTTCCTTCTGATTGATATACCCAGAGCTACCTTTTCCTGCAGTCTTTTAAGCACCAATCTTTCATTTCAGCCCTAAAAATGAGATGGGTTTCTCCTCCCTAGTTGGGACATCAATTTTTACCTGCCAATACAGTCTGATGAGCTTGCTTATGCTCTGTTCCCTTCCTCCACCAAGCCAGAACATGTAGTCAGCAATCATGGCACTCCTAAGAACAAGGACAGATTTTTTTTTTAAAAAAACACAAATGTATAGGACAGAAGGAAAATCATAACAGGCACTATATACAAATATGGAGGAAGATGATTTTTAATGTATAAATTTGTCTAGACTAATATTAAGCGAAACACAAAGCACATTTTAGAATGTTGAAAGTAGGGTTTTTTTGGGGGGTTAGATAAACCAAAACTATAAAAGAGAAGCAATAAGTTATTTGTCTTCTAGGTGGTTTTTAAATTTGTACAGTATAAGAATATTTAAAGATTATGAGATAATGTTTTGTTTTGGTTGGCCTATATTAAGCTTCAAAGCACTTATAGAGTGACACAGATGTTAGGAACTTTTAGGTCTTCAAACCTAGCATAGCATATATAGCTAACTATTAGATTGGTATTTAAGCATATCTCAGACTTTACCTGAGTTAAATATTATTCACCTCTTATTAGTCACCTGAAAACAGAAAATAAAAAAAAATCTCCAATTCAAGGAAGAATCCTCTCCCCACAAATTTGTGTGTAATTGAATTGATTTTAATGTCTAGTGTGTACACTTGCTGCATTAATCTTATTAAATTGAGGGGATATTAAAAACTATTGTGCAATAGATATTAATCCATTACTTAGTACCCTTTGGATAAACAGTTTACTTTTATGACTATTTCTCTGCTAGGTCTCTCTATTTCTTTCTCCAGAGATTCCAGATCTAATTAAATGTGACTTGAAGTAATTCCAAATTGTCACGTTAGCCAATTAAACACATAAGAATCCTGTGTACCTAATCACTAGTACCAAAAGTTTATTTATTTAAGTAGAGCTGTGACTGTGTACCCCTGAATGTTTTTGTTATCTTTGCCTGCAGATATGTGTAGTTTCTTGACATCATTGTAAATTGAATTAGAAATTTTCCTTTTCTAAATATAAGTTGTCTAAGGCATAGCAGCTATAAACTTACTCTTTTTAAATAATTTAAATGTTTAGATTCTTCTTCAGGACAGAGAAAAATTAGGACTCTAAAAATCAACGGTGGAAACAAATACCACCAACTGGAGGGTTATTCAGCTCTCTCTCTCTCTCTCTCTCTCTCTCTGTGTGTGTGTGTGTGTGTGTGTGTGTGTGTGTATATATTTAACACATGTAGTATTGGAAAGAAGCTGCCCACTGACATTTCAAAATAAATGACAATAATTTAAGAATAGCTAATATTTTAAGAATCCTTTTATATTTTCCAAAGCTCTTAATGATAAGGTAAAGAGAGGTAGGAGGTTTTGATGTTGTGTGAATATGAATGGGACAGAAACAAGGTATAAAAATCATAGACTGTAGAGGAACAAAAGTGTATTTCAAATGTTTACATTGTGATAGAAGCACATGGAAACGTTTTCCTTTCTTAACAACCTAAAAAGAAAGTTTACTTGACATGGAGGTGCCTGTTGTTTAATAGAATTTCATTTAATAAATTCTGAATTTAAGAAATCAATGGAAAATATAGAAATTTTACTTTCAAGGACAACACGCCCTATATTTACAGGAGTAGGGTACACTTAGGTGACAATTTGGTCTGCAATGTGATTCCTTCTACCATTAGCATTTGGATTTCAATATGGTTCAACAAACATTGCTTAAGAAGTATCCAGCCATTAGTTAAATCAAGGGTGGGCAAACTTTTCCTGTAAAGGGTCGATAGTAACTATTTTAAGTTTTGTGGGCCATGTAGTTTCACAGCTACTCAACTTTGCTTTGCAGAAGCAGCTATAGACAATACATAAACGAATTAGTGTGACTGTGTTCCTAAAGATTTTATTTATAAAAAACAAGTTGGGGTAGTTTAACTCTAACATAAGAAAATTAGTAGGTTGATCAAGCCATGGTGGGCATTTATATAACTGTCAATCAATATCCGATGCCAGCACGCACACATTCCAGCCACAGGTCCCCTTAGATATTTCAATCTGCTATTTTCTCTTCAAGGGACAATATAACATGCACTAATATTACCGAGCAGAGTCCAGTAACTAAACTTAAGTAAAAGATAAATTGATAAGAATTTTTATAATGTTAGTTATTGTCATTTTTGGGTTAGGACAATTGTGAAAGAGAAGGAGGTAGATCACCCCAGTGGGTTTCTAAGGCTTTCTTGATTTTTTAATGCTTTTGGTGATTTGGTTTTGTGTTCAACATTGTAAAATTAGAATTTTAGCATTTTATTAATGTTTTGCAAAAGTTGCTTTTCTATAATTATATGTTGTCACGTTGTTTGCTACATTCTTAAGTGTGCTTTTCACCTGGGGTTCAAGTCTTTTTTAAAGGAACACAACTCCAAATTTATATTGAAACCGTGAAGAATTAAGATGCATTGAAATTCTTTACCTGCCATACCTCAGTGAAGCATAAGTTTTATAAGAGCAAAAGGATACTAAAGTTAAATAATAAAAAATGATTTCCTAAAGCTCCATATTAGCTGAGATATATTTCATAAGTATGATGTATTTCTTTCAATACCTGGCATGTATTCATAGAGCTGTGTTCATGTTTGGAACACAATTCAGATTGTAGTTGCTCCAAGCCCCTTTTTCTTCCCCGTGGAAATGGCAGCTGTGCTTTTACCACCCACCTTCCTTTGTCTGGTTCTCCATTGTAGCTCTGCCCTACTGCTCAGCCCTCATGAATTGGTGAAAATTAGTGAAATAGTATTAAAAGTGCATGGAAATGACATTGTGTCATGCAACATTTGTGAGGCAAGAGCCATGGGGTGTTCATCATGCTGAATTTATAAAAGGCAAGATAATTAATTGATCAACCCACTGAGCATCCATAAGGAGTCAAGTACCATGTGAGATCCTGGTTCCAGCAGACTCATCCCATGAATCAAATGTAAACAGTAACCCGTCATTCTTTCTATTCTCCTTCAGGTATCCCTCTACCATTAGAACAATATCTAGGTGCTAGTCAATGTGATTCAATGTTGCTTCCAACTATTTTCATTTCATTGTCATGATTCTATTCATCTTATTTTCATTAATGTACTGAATGCTGTACCTGCACTGGAGCTATAAGATCATGGAAGGCAAACTTTTTAACTGACAGTCAGTGGCTTAACGTTTGCTAATTTTGAGCCTTTACGAAGTGATAAACACCATGTTAAGCACTTTATGGAGCAGAGTGTAAACCTAACCCATCTACTTCTGCACTAGATCTCATCCAATTGCGCCTACTCATGGAAACTGCTCCACCAAGTCTCTCACTCTTCTAGTTTCTTCTCTCTCTTTTCATTTCTCATTTTCTCCTGGAGCTTTTCTGCCAGCATACATAAATGCTGTTGTTTCTTCCTTTTAAAACAAAACAAAATACCCCAAAAGCTTTTCTTGCTCTGTGTCCTCCATTCCAATTATCACCTGAATTCTTCCCTTCACTGTTAAAAAGCAAACTGGAAAACCTCGCACTCTTGAAAAAGCTGTGTGCTTTCTCTACTTGTAATTTTTCTCTTTCTGTTGTCTCTGCGACTCACTCCAGCAGGGCTGTCATTCCCACCACGTCACTGAAACTGCTCTTGTCCGTACCACTAATCGTCTCTGTATTGCCCAATGTAATGGTTTAATTTTCAATCTTCATTTTCTATGCATTCTCAGTTGCAAGTCATACAATAGCTCATGCCTTCATTCTGTGTACACGCTCCCACTTGGCTTCCACTGTGCCATTATTTTGGGTTTTCCTCCTATCTTTCTGGTTGCTCTTTTCGGCCTTCCTTGCAGTTATCTTCCCATCTCCCTAGATTCCTAACTTTGGAGTGTCTCAGGATGCAATGCCTGGACCTTTTCTCTGTCTTTCTTGGTGAATTCATGAGTTTCATGGTTTTAAATAGCATCTATACATTGACAAGTCTTATATGTATATCCTGAGGCTAAACCTCTTCCTGGATCTGCAGAATCTTGTAGAAACTGCCTTTTAGACATCTCTACTTAGACACCTAAAAGGTATGAAATTTAACTTAATCACACTGGAGACACAGATCTTCCTTACTTCATCTCCCCAACCTCTAGTAGTCACCATCTACCTAATTTTTCAGACAAAAAACCTTGGCATCACCATCAACTCCTCTCTCTCATATTCCCTATCCATTGCAAGATAAAATCCTGGTCAGGCTCTCTTTAACCTACATGAGAATCTTGCCACTTCTCACCATCTCCAGCATTATCATCTGGTCCATAATCTCTCACCTGGATTACTGCAACAGCTCCCTGCTTCTCCATCGGTTTATTCTCAACACAATAGTCAGACTGATCCCATTAAAATTAGGGTGCTAGAGCAGGTCACTCCTGCGCTTAAAACTGCAAAGCTTCCTATCTCTCTCGGAGTAAAAAACTAACCCCTTTATAATGGCATTTGAGTCCTGTATCATCTGGACACACATTGCTTCTCTGACCTCATTTTCAACTACCTTCTTCTTAGCTCACTCTGCTCCAGACAGGGTCCATCCCGCTGTCCCTCACAAAGAATGGCCATACTATTGCTTCTGGGATTTTGCACATGACAGTGCTTCTCCTGAAATGCTCTTTCCCTATACATTCTTATGACTCTCTTGCTCACCTCCTTCGTTTGTAGGTGTCATTTTCTCAGTGAGAACTACCCTGGCCAGATTCCAACACTATTCATACCCTCACTTGTTGTGCTTTTTCCATGCTACTTATCACCATTCAACATAAAGTTTATTTCGTTTGTACTAGTTTTGGTGGTGTTTATTGCTGTCTTCCCTTACTGCAGGGTCAGCAGATTATGGTCTGTGGGTCCCATCTGGTCTGCTACCTGTGTTTATAAATTACGTGTTAATGGAACACAGCAATGCTCATTCATTTGTGCACTGCTTACACGCTGTCTATGACTGCTTTCGTGCAGCAATGGCAGAGTTGAGCAGTTGCAAAGGAAATCCTGTCTCTCACAAAGCCAAAAATATTTGCTATCTGACTCTTTACTGGAACGTAAGGTCCCCAAGGGCAGAGATTTTTGTCTGTTTTATTCACTGCTGTATCCCCTGTGCCTAGAAAAGTGCCTGTCATGGTAGTCACGCAATAAGTATTTGTTGAATTAACAACTACGCATTATCTTATTTATTTATACAAATTCAAAAAATTGAATTCTATCTTACAAAGAGCCTGAGACGAACAGAATTACATAGCTTACTAGGATTCTAGCAGAAGCAGTCTGGCCTTAGAGCTATCTCACAGTCCATATTGAAGAGAATGCTTTTGTAGTGAAAGTGGCATGGTAGTGGAGCGACAGAATGGGCTTTGTCAGTCTAATTTGTCCAATGCAAAAATTAGCTCATATGAGAGTTTAATGAATGCTAATTGATGCAGATGTATTTATGGCATAAATTGAAGAGGAAAGGTATTGGGAAACACATTGGCCCAATGTGTCGTATCTAAAATTATTTTTTACATGATGCCTTCAGTCATATGTCAGCAGTTATTGCTTTCCCGCAAGGAAATGTTCACATTTTATTTACTTAATACATCTATTAAGTATAAAAGGGCCAGAATCTGGTTTTTAAATATATACACATATAAAATAAAAGGTTTTTATTTTATGAACTCAGCTTATTGTGAATCAAATTTTGTTCCTATAGAATGGCAAATGCACAATAAAATAATGTGACATATTATTATTAATCAAATAGGTACCAGTTTTATTTGCTTATTTGTAATTAATACCACAAAAGGATTATGAGTACAAGCACATTTATGTTAGGTGCTTTTACAGATTGAATATTTCTAAACAGACTGTGCAATTCTAAGAATATGAGAAAATACTGTTGACATGTCTCAAGGCCTATGTTCAGATTCAAAATTTATAACATTTCTACTCAGTGTGGCCACATGGTGGTGTAAAACAATAAGATATGGGTAAACAAAAAAAAATCACAGCCCACAATCAGCTGTGTGGTCTCACTGGGCTGACTGGCTGAGACCTTGAAAAGTCATTCCGTTCATCACCTTGCCTTTAGGCAGGATCACACTTAAACCTTTCAAACGAGACTGATGAGAATCTATTCTGTTTTAAAGACCTCCACAGAAGGACATTGCTCTGCTTTCCTCACTGATTACAGAGTTTCACAGCCATAAATAGCATCTTCTGCAGTTTTAGTCTGCTGGCTTTAGTTCTTTCTCCAGTGTTAATGTAACCCAACTATGCCATATTCTCTGAATAGAAGTTCTAAACATCCTCACAATAATTTATTAATCTTCTTTTCCCTATGTTAATTAATTAACCCCACTTGCTTCCGTTTTCTCAAAAATGTCCTTTTTTTTTTTGTTGCCTTGAGTCAGTTTTGTGGTTGCATTTCCAATTTATTTAAGTTTCTCCTTTTCTGCCTTCTACAATTGGAAATTGAACTCTCACAAGTCTAAGGATAATCTGTTATCTTTATATGCATCTATTTCATTTATGTAATTGTATAGGTACTTCTTAAAGGTGTGTGTATGAGATCGAACTACAGAATTCTTTTGTATTATCAATATGTTTAGGAGGTTGTTTCCTTTCTCCTGTACTTAAAAAAGCTCAAGAACATATGTATGTATATTGTTCATTTTAGATGAATTAATATTGATGCAGAGTACGTTTTTCTTTTGAATATATGTACACACTAATATTAAAGATGATATACTTATGGGGAGAAGAGCTAAACTAGTAAATTCATTCAAGCCAACACACACACACACACACACACTCACACACACACACTCACACACACACACCCACGAAGCATTTTTATGTAGGCTCACATATTTTCCACATAGTAGCCAGTCACAATGTTCTTTCAAAAACTGTAAAGGAAAATTACCTCAAAACCCAAGCTCCTACGGTAGCCTCCAATTCTTAACAGGCTGTTTTCCTCTTCAACACATTTTCCATAACTCTCCAGTCAAGCCCCCAACCCCACCCCTTGGCCCCGCCCTGCTATTCCTAAACCAGAACTTTGTGCTTTTTCTGAATAAGCTTCACATTTTGTCATTACCTCTGTTTACTTGCTTATTGCCTCCTTTCTCTAGTCCTGTGCTGTCCAATATGGGAACAACTAGCCATCTGTGGTTATTTTTATTTAAATGAATTAAAATTAAAATTTTAAATTTAGTTTCTTGGGTACACAAGCACATTTCAGGTGTTCAGTAGCCCCATGTGGCTGGTGGATATCATCCTCAGTGACACAGAATATCTTCATCATCTCTGGCAGTTCTATCTGACAGTGCTGATCTAGACTGTAAGCTACCGGAGCCTACCATTACAGTGCCTCCTACAACGCCTGGTAATAGTTGTTGCTCAGTAAATTTTTAATAAACACTTTGTCTATTTAAGTGATCAGTAATTCACATCTGCTGTGTTTGGGCTTTCCCTCAGTTATCCATCTTCCTTCCCCCTTACTGCCTGCCCCTAGTCATTTGACAATAATTCACAGGGAGACTCAGCTTCAGTAATGCTCTGGGTTCAGATGTTTCCATAGTTGGTGGTCATTGAAGAAGTTTTTCGGTCTCTGGACTTTTGTAACAAGCCTTCTTCTATGCCTAATTGCCTGATTCTAATATCTGGAAATTTTTCCTGAGACTGAGTCTTTACCTATTGCAGTCCAAATCGAGTTTATAGGTTCCTGCCTTGATTATAATTCCAGATTCTGATGATTATTGGAGTTCTAGCCATGCTCCTGCAAGACTATCAAGTCATAGATGGGAATTTTTCTTGAGGGTTACTGCCTGCCTGCTAGTCTGAAGTTTCAAATATTGCCTGTTCCTAGATTCTCAACTGGTAACAACAAACAACAACAGTACTACTACTACTATTTGTAACAGCAGCCGATATTTACTGAGAGCTTACCATGTACATAGCAAGTGCTTTTACATCTCATTTAATTCCTAAAACCAAGCTATAACTTGAAGAAGCTGAGGTTTAAGGAAGTTAATTTTCTAAAAAGTAGATGGCAGAGTCAGAATTCAACTAGATATATGGGGCGCCTGATGCTAATTTCATGTCAAGCTGTTGACTGTTGGTGTACTCTCTAAAAGCTATATTCACTGTGGCTGATTAAACTGTGTGTAATGCTATCGCCTGGTGACGCCTGGTCCTCCTCCCTTATCCCCCACTCATGCTTGTCTCACTAGCAGACAAGTCCTATACTTAGTTCTGACTTATTAATATAACATGGTCAATTCTTTTCCTTTTCTGGCTGTGTCAAGAGAGGTGTTATTATATCTACAGAAAATATATGCCTGATTGAAGAGGAATGGATAAATAGAACTCATTTCAGATATTTTTATGAAGTTTTATTTTTGATTTCTTTTCTGTGTGGAGCCCAAAATCAGCAAATGTTTCTTGTTTTATTATAATAGGCAAGATTTGGAGTCATGGCAACATGCAAAAAGTATGAAGACACGATGCTGATCTCTATGAGCTTCCAATTGGGCTATCAATATGACGTCCATATTTAGCATATTTGACATGCCAAAATATCAGGCATTTTATATCCTCAAAGAACCATGCAAATGTTAAGTACATTATGTTAACTAAGAAGTACAGATCATAAGTGCTATAGAATTTTAAAGAGGAAAACGATTACCTTTTACTGTAATGGAATTTTCAGTGCTGAGACCTGAAGAATGGCTAGCATTATTTTTAAATAGGAATGAAGAAAAGGTAGCATTTTTTTTTTTATTTGGTTGGGGAGCAGGGACATATCACATGCTAGGAAATTGAAAGTAGAGGTATTAATGCAGAATCTTAGGAGAAGCAGAGGGTTTGTGTAGAGGAATAGAGGGGGAAAAAGCTAGAAAATTATGTTGGGGACAGATTATGATAAACCTTGGATTTCAGGTGGATGAATTTAAACTTTATTCTATAGATGCAAGGGACAATTGAGTTTTTGGAGGGAGGTAACATGGGAACTTCTAGTTTAAAAATCTCAGCCATTGCTAGTCTGGATTTAATAATGGGAAGGAGGTCTTACCTGGCCATGACCTGCCAGGCTTGTGTTTAATAGGGACAGTGACACTCTCTAGCTATATTGGGAACAATCCAGGGTTATCTCTATTTTGCTTTTTAGGTACGAGTTTATAAGTGGTGTCCTTAATATCTGGACCCCATTTGCTCTCTGGAATGAAGAAGATTGTCTTACCATGTACATTGCTAAGCTCTCAGTAAATATTGATTGGCTGCTGCTACAAATAGTAATAGTAGTATTACTGTTGTTTGTTGTTGGGTCCTGATAGGGCCATATGGATATAGGAAGGGATCTAAATACATATGAGTACTGGATTTGTATTTGCATATTCATGAGTTTCCCTGTTCCACAAAGATGAGGATACTAAGATGGGTCAGCCATTCCTATCATTAAAGTCTAATGAGGAAGGAAATATAATTATATCACAGTGAGTAAGTGGATAAATCAATATATGTACTAAAGCAGTTGAGAGGGTTGGTGGTATTCAGGGAGGGGGACCTGGGTCAGCTTCAAATGATGAATAGGAGTTAGTCAAACAAAGAGAGCCTAAGCCGGAGAAGGGCATTCTGGGCTTAGCATACAACTTAAACACAGGTGCAGAGGTTTGAAGCAGGAGGAAGAGCAGGAAACTCCAAAAGTACCATCTTGCTGCATTTTGAGCAGGGGAGGGAAGGCAGAGGAAAGGCATAAAGAAGGCTGGATTTCATCCCGTGGGTAATGGGGAACTGTTGTATGGTATTAAATGGAAAGTGGTTCTGTGGTTGAGAGAGAGAACCTTGATAACGCTTTAGAGGATGTATTTGAGTGAGAAGACTGGAGGTGGTAGGTGATTGCGGGAATTCTGGGGGATAGCAGACAAGTCTAAACTAGGGCAGTGACTATAAGAACACAGGAAATTGAGATAATAACACCATTCTTAAGGACAAAGTTAACTAACAAGGAATGTGAGGAGAAGGCATTTTTGAGCTTAAATATGGTACATTCGCAATAAACATACGTGTGGCATGTGTCTTTGTAGGTAGAATAATTTATATCCTTTGGGTATTACCCAGTAGTGGGATGGCTGGTCACATGGTACATCTATTCGTGATCCGGTTGAGATTGCCGATACTGTTTTCCATAATGGTTGAACTAGTTTACAATCCCACAACAGTGTAAAAGTGTTTCCTATTTCTCACATCCTCTCCAACACCTGTTGTTTCCTGATTTTTAATGAGTTGCCATTCTGGTGTGAGATGATATCTCATTGTGGTTTTGATTTGCATTCTCTTATGGCGAGTGATGATGAGCATTTTTTCACATGTCTGTTGGCGTATTGAATGTCTTCTTTGCAGAAATGTTGTTCATATCCTTGCCCACTTTTTTGATGGGGTTTGTTTGTTTTTTTCTTGTATATTGTTTGAGTTCTTTGTAGATCCTGTGATTATTAGCCCCTTTGTCAGATGAGTAGATTGCAAAAATGTTCTCCCATTCTGTAGGTTGGCGCCTGTTCCCCCCCCCCCACTCTGATGGTAGTTTTCTTTTGCTGTGCAGAAAGCTCTTTAGTTTAATTAGATCCCATTTGTCAATTTTGGCTTTTGGCTGCCGTTGTTTATTGCAGGACTATTCACAATAGCAAAGACTTGGAATCAACCCAAATGTCCACTGTGACAGACTGGATTTAAGAAAAATGTGGCACATATACACCATGGAATACTATGCAGCATAAAAAAGGATGAGTTTGGTCCTTTGTAGGGACATGGATGACAGCTGGAAACCATCATTCATAGCAAACTATCACAAGAAGAGAAAACCAAAACACTGCATGTTCTCACTCATAGGAGGGAACTGAACAATGAGATCACTTGGACTTGGGAAAGGAGAACATAACACACTGGAGGCCTATCATGAGGAAGGGAGGGAGGGGGAGGGATGGCACTGGGGATTATACATCGATATAAATGATGATTATGGGTGCTGATGAGTTGTATGGGTGCAGCACACCACATGGCACAAGTATAGCATATGTAACAAACCTGGCAACGTTATGCTCATGTACCCTAGAACTTATAATATAATAAAATAAAAAAAAAAAAAATAAATAAATATAAAATAAAAAAATATGGTACATTCCAGGTCCTGTGTGATTTAGTCTCAGACTAGTGTGGGCTTTCATAGAGGACGAGGCTTTGAAGAAGTTATTGTTCCTATTAATAGTCCTATTAATCTTGTGAGGAAAGGAAAACCTAAAACTGACTTCTTTCCTTTTCCAGATGAATGAACTAATATCTGATGCTCAAGGAAACCATAAATGATAAAACGCTAATGGGCTCAGCCTGAAGCCAACTGTGTAACTCTTTGGTGGAGACTCACTGGTAATCACAGGCCAGCAGTCAAATTAAATAATCTGTTGCTCTGATTCTCTGGAGTGTTGATGGTACCTGGTAAGCCTTAGAGACACTTCCTTAGCACTCATTTTTCAAGATCTCCTCCTGGAGCATCCCCACAGGGAATTTTCCTACCAGTGACCTGTCTCCTGCCCCACCATATCCCCGGTGACTCTCCCATGATGGAGAGTCAAGCGTCCATTCTTGGAACATTTCCCTACCAGCAGAGGGAACCCTCACCTTCTGGTATGAATGGAAATCCGGAATGTAGGGTTCTCCCATCTTAAGCATGATCCTGAAATTTTATTTAACGTTTTGTGGGATCAAAGGAAAGGGAACAATTAGCAAACACTGAAAAATGTCATATTAGGTCATGTTGAAAGGGGACAAAAGCTAGAGGAGAGCCTGGCTGTACAAAAATAGGCAATCCTGAATTTAACTTTGCTTTCAGTTATTCACAGCAGTAGTTTCTGGAGCCAATATAAAATGTAAAGCAGTTGGAAATAAGAGGACTTAGAGCAGAAAATAAACCCATTCACAGCAGAGAAACAGCTTACAGAGAAAGTAGCCAGAACTAACTGTCTTGTTACTCTCTAGAAGAAATCAAAGCACAATCTTAAGGCTTGTAGCAAGTCGAGGGGTGTGGCTTGCACTCCATCTCCTGATCTCTGCTTGGGTAGGAAAAAAATCTCTCAGAATATATACAGATTATACAGCCTGATAAAGTATCTTGATTATTTAGCAAATAGTGGAACTCAATCACAGTCATAAACTCAGCTGCCTATTTCTCAAGAGCCTGAGACCTGTAGGCAAAGAGGGAGAGAATGAGGAAAACAGTGATTAGCCAGCATAGGCAGGCCCTGATATGGTAAACTGATTCTTTGAAACTTGGAGTCCATTTTCTAATAGAACCAAAGTATCTTATACACTGTTGTGAGGTTGTCAAGGCAGCCTACAAATATCTGTTTAAACCAAAGTTTACTGAAATGATACACATTTATCAGTTATGCAATGTTTTGCCAATGACATAAAACTAAATAAAAGGGTAAAGTGACTTAAAACGTTTGAATTTTTAAACTGAGTAGAATCAGGTTTCCTTTTCGGTATTTTTCAACTGCAGTCACTCTTGTAAACTTTAGGTAGCTACACTGTGCATTGTGTGGGCTGTCCTGTGCATTGCAGGAAGCTGTGTTTCTAGGCGCCCCCTCAACATGCCAATCGTGCTTACCAGTTACTTTGGCCACCCAAATACCCTCACTCACTTTCCAAGAGATGGGGAGGGGCTGAGATCCACTCAGAGATGTTCATGGAGATTCTGAAGAGGAGGCGCGTTAAAGGTTGATGGAACGGATGCTTAATATTTTGAAGTTGAATTTCACTTTATAACACTTTTTTTTTTCTTTTTTGAGATGGAATTTCACTCTTGTCACCTAGGTGCAATGGCGTGATCTTGGCTCACTGCAACCTCCACCTCCCTGGTTCAAGTGATTCTCCTGCCTCAACCTCCCGAGTAGCTGAGATTACAGGCACCCACCACCACGCCCAGCTAATTTTTTGTATTTTTAGTAGAGAGGGGTTTTCTGCATGTTGGCCAGGCTGGTCTCGAACTCCTGACCCCAGGTGATCCACCCGGCTCAGCTTCCCAAAGTGCTGGGATTACAGGTGTGCACTCTGCCAAGATAGAGGACAGCTGTAAGATAACATATAAACATGTGCTAATTTTTATAAATTATATATATATTCAGAGCAGACATCAGGCAGAATTATGATGTGCTTAAACTTGCTTTCAGCACTTTTCTAGACCCCTTTGAATAGTCCATGTCTCTGCTCTGGGATCTTCTTTCTTTCCAATGTGCTCTGCTTGTACTAAAATCTTCCACTGTGAAACCCACCTAGGCCTGGTCCCTCAGGACAGTATTATAGGATTCAATCTTTCCCTCTCTCAAATATCCATCCAAGCGTATCAACTCTGTATCTAATTTTTTCAAGTACACAGTACATCTAGAGATAAGTAGGTAATTTCAGAGGCATCAAAAAATATTCTGGCTCACAAATCTTTCCCTCAGTGACTTAAACTGCCATAAAATGACAGTTACTTCTTTAGGTTGAGATATTAAGTGGTATTGCACATTTGTGTTTCATTGGAAGGTGAAGGTATTATTTCTTCTTAATAATTTTGAATAAATTATTTTTCATCAGAATAACAGAGAGACAATACGGCATACAGGTTGAAAACTCTGACTTGGAAGCTAGACAGCTTTTGTTTGAACCTTAATCCTGTCATTTCCTGGCTGTGTAACTTTGATCGAGTTACTTAACCTATCTGACCCTCAGTTTCATCATAGTACAATGTGGATAATAGTTGCCAACCTCATAGAGTTGTCAGGAGGAGTAAATGCCCTGTTAAATGTAATGCATATTAGCAGTGCCTGATACTTGGGAAGTACTCAGTAAGTGGTAACTTCCCAGTTAGTATTCTGCCCAGGTCTTAACACTGATAGTTTGGAAAATAAAATGCACATTGACTTGTTGAAAAGTTTATACCCAAATAGGCTTACTGAGACTGCTTCGAAAGGGTATTGATTATCTCGTTATTAAAATTTTTTCTTGAGCTTGCAAAATTTACACAAGCTTACAACTAATACAGGTAGTGTAGGTTTGTGAGTCCACAATGAGAATGCCATTTCTTTAGTGCAGGCTTCTTTAACCTTTATATTTACATTTAACCCTTGAATATTATTGTTTTCTACTCTGTCATAATAACACTTTGCTTATGTCATCTCTTAGAGCCCTCTAACTCTCTCTTTTAAATTAGCTATTGGTATTCTTTAAAGCCATCTTCAGTAGAAAGCAATTTTCTGGAGGTCAAGGATCATGTCTCACTTACTATGAATTCACCAAAGACTTGCACAGTGCAGGCATATGCCACGTGATTATTAAATGAATGAATAGTCATAAGCTCTACAAGGGCAGGGATTTTTGAAGTTTTGCTCCTTGCCATCTATATCAGCAAGTATCTAGAATGGTGATTGGGACATAGTAAGTGAATAAACATTTGCTAAGTGATTTTGTTAAATGAAGGGAGGCACAGATGTGCTGTTGAAGTTAAAATGGGATTCTATATATTAAACCAACATTTTCACTGATTACATTAAACATTTTGAGATATATTCCTCCAGAACAAAATTTGCACTGGGGAAACAAACTATGATATATAAACTGGTACATTTACTTACTCCTTTGGAAATATTTCTCTGAGGTAGGGGAGGACAGTGATGGTCAGTACTCATAAGCTATATTCTCCTGTCTCTAGCCATAGGTATCACTTCATTCATTCAACCAAAAGCTATTGACCTCTTGCTTCATGAAGGGCACTGTGGCTGATGATGGGCCACATGAGACACGAAGGATATGAAAAGGTGTTGATCACAGAATTCATGTCTGAGTACCTGGAATAAAGTGTTATGCTCTTGGCAATTGTGAATAAAGTGTGATGGTCTTAACTAGTCCGCTTCTAAGAGAAAATGCATTGCTCATGTCTCTAATGAAGAAGCAAGTCTAGGTGATCTCATTCCTCTTTTCTGTTTGGACCAGGGTGGCAGTCAAGTTTTAGAGACCAATGAAATCATCTAGTCCAAAAATCTTGGTCAAACCATGCTTGACTAACAATAAAAATATATGAACTAAGAGATTTAAAGGAAAAATCAGTGAGCAGCAGTGGAAGAAGGGCAGAAGAAAATAAAGGGCAGAGGAAAACAAATCTCCATTATCTGGTCATAACTGTGATGCCCACACTTTTGATCCCATGCTAGGGTTGACCATACACCTAGGTTTTCCCAAGATAGTCCTAGTCCATCCTTGTCCTAGGGTAATAAGGCCCCTTTCACTGAAAGGGGTTTAGATGTCACGGTTTCAATGACAAATTATGTGAATGCCTATTATTCTCTCAGGGGAGATGTTTCAGAGTGTGTTTGCACATTGTACAGCCAGCCTCCATGGTTAAATATACCTGCTGAGTACTCTACAAAGAGAACGATATATCCTTTCTCTACTAGGATTGTAAGCTCTTCAAGGGAAGAAATCTCATTTTCTTCTTTTCTTATTCATTCTTCCTAACAAGAGCTGATTATATAATAGGCTGCAATAAATTCTTATTAAATTATATTGAACTTTTCCCCTAAGAGCCTACAGAAAAAAATGCATATACATGCACACTTTTTTTCTTCCTATAAGGTATATATTTTCTTAGAGATAACATGTATTTATCTTCAGTCAGCTGAACTGCTGGATGGCTTTCTTTTTTTTTTTTAAATTTATTTATTTATTTATTTTTTTACAAAACACTCTTTTTTTTTTAATTTTTATTTTTTATTATACTTTAAGTTCTAGGGTACATGTGCATAACATGCAGGTTTGTTACATATGTATACTTGTGCCATGTTGGTGTGCTGCACCCATCAACTCGTCAGCACCCATCAACTCATCATTTACATCAGGTATAACTCCCAATGCAATC
>NW_016809465.1:1460549-1477528 GCF_001698545.2 Rhinopithecus bieti
CTTTGGAAGCTTCCTCTCAGGGGTGTACTCCACCCTGTGAGGTGTGGGGTGTCAGACTGCCCCTAGTGGGGGATGTCTCCCAGTTAGGCTACTCAGGGGTCAGGTACCCACTTGAGCAGGCAGTCTGTCCGTTCTCAGATCTCAGCCTCCGTGTTGGGAGATCCACTGCTCTCTTCAAAGCTGTCAGACAGAGTCGTTCGCGTCTGCACAGGCCTCTGCTGCTTCCTCTTTTTCTGGATGGCTTTCTTATAGAATTTATCTGACGCAATCTATAGCAGCTTTGATTTTTATGCTGAGATTGTACTTTCCAAACTCATATTTTCTAGCTTTTAATTTATACATTTAAACCAGAAACCGGGCTAATAAACACTTAGATGCATTTCACTACCTCACAGATTATGCAACACACACAAGAACACTGATAACAGAAAGGCAAGTTTCTATACACTGTTCCTTGGATAAAAAGGGGACACAAACAGAGCTGAAGAAAAAAAAAAACAACAGGGATCTAGATATGGTGAACAGCATAGGCAAAGTTATGGAGTTGGGAAGTGGAATGCTATGTGTGTTGAAAGCAAACAGTTTTTTATTTATCACGTGCTCACTATATGTGTTTATAGTATTTATATTACTTGAGCTTTAGAGACAGAATACGTGGGAGAACTGAGAGACTGAATTATTTTACCACAGTTGTTGAATTTACAAGGTAGTCTCCCCTTTCCTCTCCTTAGAAGCTTTTGCACCCTTGAACTAGTTCATGGTATGGGCGTTAGGAAAATTCTGCATTCCTTTTGTGGCACAGTACAATACTCATTTGTTTATTTTGAGGTTTGCGTGAAGGGGGGTAATGCAGGCAGATGATACTCTTTTCCTTCTATTTTAAAACCACAGCTTGCATGATATTTGTCTTCTTAAAATTGTGTTTTTAATTTTGCAAATGTACCCAGAGGCATTAAGTAATGGCAGCATATTTATAAATTAAAATATAAATAAATAATTTTGGAAAGCAATAACAGCTGGAAAGTATTTTTTCATGTGAGTTTCCTTAAAAGGAAAGCAATAAACAGTTTTTCTTGGGAGTGAAGAAAGAAACCATACCAGTTCACAGAGGATCAGACAGTGCAGCAAGAGCTTCTTAACAAAATTTCAAATTTTATGAGGACTTGAAAGAGAAAAAGCATATCCCTTGAAGGAAGGTAGAGGACTCCAGGGTGTGTGCGTTGGCTTGGTGGGGAGGATTGAGGGCGGGGGAAAGTGTTAAATACTAGAAAAAAAAATTCATGATGCAGGCATGATGACTCTGCTTCTTACTGAGTTTATATAATCAACTTGATCCTGGATAGAAGGGAGTTAATGGTGACCCTGTTAAGGTACTTCTGAGCAGCTACTACTGCCCTGGGCATGATCAAAGGTGGACATCAGAAGACTCAACGCCCTGCCCAAATGGGATCCATTTTCACTCTTCCTGATTTAGGAAAGGACTCCTCCCGTCAAAGGGTTGGAGCTTGCATCCCTGAGAGACAATGCTGTGCTCTGGGAATAAGTGAAGATTTAGAAATTTATAGCCATGGCCAAAATTTTACAGAATTTATTTGAGGAAAGCAAAATCTTTTACAGAAATCTCTTGATAGAGGCAATTCAAAGACAATCTTTTGAGCAATTACACCTAAAACACAACAAACCCAGAAAAAGAATGTTTTGGAATCCCTACAAGAGTATCCAGACTATACTAGCAGAGAGAGAATTCAGTGGTTGGGGTTTATCCCTAGTTCCTTGGCGAGGGATCCAGAGGCTGAAGATTGATCCCAAAACGGAGTGAACAGCAAGGTTACATTATGCAGGTTTAAAATCCAAGCTTTGTTGGATTTTAAAATATTAGTAAAAAAAAAAGAGATAAAATGAAAATTTAAGTAGTGGCAAGTGCCGGCTTGCCATTCTATTCAATAAGGTTAAGCCCACAGGCAATGAATGGAATCAGTCCAATCATCAATAATCATTGCAAATTTGAAACCCATTTTTAAAATATAGGATAGATGTAAGGGTTTCCCTGATCAATGGCAAATAAATCAAACATCTTCCAGGCAAGTGGGTGGTCCTCTGAGCCATCCAGGATAAAAAGTAGTAATTAATTCAGGGCTAAGGAAGAGTTTGTTAGACAGATAAAGCCATCTATGAAAGACAGAATGATGATGATGAACAGCAAGAGCCAACAGGATAGTATCTTCATTACTTTGCTGAAGTAGTCCAAGCAGAGAAATCCTTGAGTTGTCGACAGCTTCTGATTATAATCTTCCTGTGGCATGATACACTGATAATTACAATAAATACTAAATGTTTATGTGAGCATATTTGTGTATAGGTTGTATACACAAAACCATGCACATAGTAGCAGATGATACAAAAAACTTTTAAGGATATTTCTGACACTACCTCTTTGCTTTTCTTCTCTTTCCGCCTCCCCTGCTTAAGATGCTAACCTTTGTACCATGTACTAATCTTTGTACCATGCTGTTCTGCTCTATTCTTGTCTGAAATGCATGTTAGCTGGCCACCAGTAATCCTAGAAGACAGCTGGGGGGACTGAAGTCTTGTATTATTCTGGTGGGGATATAAGCTAGAATATTGACTTGTTGCAGTTCTTGTGATTTAATTTGTGTTCACATGTTAATAAGGCTTAGGGAAATTCAAGTCATGTAAGACATAGAGCAAAAGCCATAAACTTTTCATTACGGAGTCTAGGTCACATAATTCCCAATAAATATTTTTGTTGACTTTTATAAAGGTCTGGAATAAGGAGCTCCCCTTTTATTCTGTATTTTAATACACAGACACCTGTTCTAAGGAAATCTTACCTACTTTAGAATTAGATTCGAGATTTAGATACCAAGAGTATGTGACTACTGGTAAGGAGCCCCCTTTGGTCGAAGAAACTCTTGGTGAATAAGTCAGTTCTACATTCTCAAGAAACCCATGCTATTTTAAGTTCAATTGGCATTCATGGAATATGCACCAGTAGCTGTATAGACAAGGCATAGCGACAGATAGTACAAAAAAAGAGGAGTTAATTCTACTGGGAGAAAGCAGAGTCAGAGAAACTAGGGCAGATAGGTCCTAAGAAGGGTTTCAGAGGTGACTAAAGAGGAAAAAGCTATTTTGAGCATAGAAGATGGCATAGGCAAATGTGTGGAAGCACAAAATAACATGCCATTCTTGGGGAGTATTTCAGTACTGAAATCTGTGTGTGTGTGTGTGTGTGTGTGTGAGAGTGTGTGTGTGCACGTGTGGCGCGATGGGAAAGGAGGCCAGAGTGACAAACAGAATCTTAATTACAAGATAATTTTTAATTTTTTTCTGGCCAGGAATTATTTTGTAGATTGTGGAGAGCCATTTAAGGTAATTAGTCTGGAAAGAGATGTGTTCAAATTTGTACTGCAAATAAAAAGCATACTACATATATAGTTAACTTGCTTTCCTAAATTAACAATATGGTGCTAATATATTCCACATTAGTAAATATTCATTTGTAGCATTAATTAAAATGATTGCATTGCATTCTGTGGGCATTTTAACTATTTAATTAATTAATCTCTTATGTTAGGCAATTAGAAAACTTGACAGTTAAGTTTTTGAGAGCAGTAAAAAGTTAAGTTTAGAACATGCTTTGCTTGAGATGCCTGTAATACAGCCAAATGGGGGTGCTTGAATATTCAGATGGTGCTGGAATATATAAAGGTGGAGCTTGAGGGGAAAGCTATGAGAATGTAGACATAAATATGGGAATCATTAGTATGTTGATTACTTAAAGTCAGAAGGGGATACTTAATGGCCAAGGAAAAGAAAATGTACAATTCTTTAAAGAAGTAAAGGGGATAGAACCTTTGGAAATACTGTTTCTAGGCAGTGAGTTCAGTAATAAGAGATTGGGAAAGAAAAGTCAGGGGGATGGGGAAAAAATCTGAAGAGTGTGATGTAGGAGGATCCAGAGGAAAAGAGAGAGTTGATTCCTATAACAACTTTTAGAAAGGTGAGACTAGGTAATACTATTATTATTATTTACTTTCCACAAAGGCTAAATGTCTTCTTGGGGCTAATACAATTGTAAACATTAAAACTGGATTGCTAATACTGATCTTCTAGCTTCAGTTCTAACAGAACTGGATAATATGATTCAGGTAATTAAAGAAAGAGAGTATAAAAGAATAGCAGGATAAGCTTCAGAAGCTAAAATTAAGTTGGAATCTGTAGGAGATATAATGTATAGAAAAAGAACATGTTCTTAAATTAAAGCAGGCAAAGAAGGATATCCCAAAATAGGCTAGGAGAGAAAGCTGATAAAAATGTCTTGAAATGTTAAGTCTTGGCTTTCAAATTTGAGAATAAGGATGAGATAATCAGAGAAACCCTACCCAGTAGAGCTGATACTCTTCAACATAATAGACTGAAAACAAACATAACAAATAAGCTATTTTAAACAACAAGTTTTTTTTTTTTTACTTTGAAAGAATTTTAAATACATAGAAAAGTTACAGAACAGTACAGTTAATGTATACCCTTTCACCCAGCTTCTCCAGCTTCATCTAACTTTAACAGCTTACATAATCATAGTACTATACAATTAACAAAACCAGGAAATTAATATGGGTACATTAATGTTAAACTACGGACTTTTTCAAATCTCACCAGGTTTTCCATTAATGTCCTTTTTCTTTTCCAGTATCCAATTTAGTTGTATAACCTTAGTCTCTCCAATCTTTGACATTTCCTCATTTTTCCCTATCTTTCATAGCCTTGACACTTTTAATGAGTACTGACTGGTTATTATGTAGAATGTCTTTCAAATTAGTTTTGTTTGATGTTTTTTCCATGATAAACTACACATTTTAGGCGAGACCACCATAAAAGTGATGTTGTGTCTTCGTTGCATACTGTCAGTGAGTATGTGATGGTGATGTCTTATTAATGGTATTATTAACTTTGATTACTTAATCACTTATTATAAAATGGCAAATATGGCCAGTTGCCCAAGGTGGTATCTGCTGGGTTTCTTCACCATAAAGTTAACAGCTATTTTTTTGTGATTGATAAGTAATTGGAGGACATATTTTGAGACTATGCAAACACGTTTTCAAACTTTTGCTCATTGATTTTAGCATCTACTAGTGGATGTTTTAAAAACTTTTTTTTAAAAAAAATTTACTTTAAATTAATAAATCTTATATTTTCAGAGATACTTTAAATTCAAAGCAAAATTGAGTAGAAAGTACAGAGTTCCCAGATACTCCCTGATCTCTTCCCCAACCCAGCACAACCTACCTCACTGTCAACATCCCTCACTAGAGTGATATATTTGTTACAATTGATGACTTATATTTACATCACCCCCAAAGTCTGTAATTTATATTATAGTTCACTCTTGGTGCTGTACATTCTATGGGCTTTGACAAATGTACAATGATATATATCCTTCATTGTAGTACCACACGTAGTACTTTTACTCCTTAAAAATCTCCGTCTTTACCTACTCATCCCTCCCTCCCTCCTAAGCCCTGGCAACCAGTGATCTTTTTACATATTTTGCCTTTTCCAGAATGTCACATAGTTAAAATTGTACAATAGGTAGCCTTTCAGACTGGCTTTTCTCACTTGGTAATAGGCAGATAAGTTAATTTTTTTTTTCATAGCTTGAGAGCTCATTTTTAGTGCCAAACAGTATTCTATTGTCTAGATGTACCAAAAAGTTCATCTATTCACCTACTGAAGAACATCTTGGTTGCACTTATGTGTCTGCAATTATGAACAAAGTTGCTATAAATATTAGTATGCAGGTTTTCAGGTGGATATAGTTTTCATCTCCTTTGTGTAAATATCATGCAGAACAATTGTTAGATTCTATGATAAGAGTATGCCATAATTTTATAAGAAACTGTCAAACTGCCTTCCACAGTGGCTATACCATTTTGCATTTCCACCAGCAATGAAGCATCTGGTGTAGTCAGTGTTTTGGATTTTGGCCATTTTAATAGGTGTGTAGTGGTTGGTATCTCATTATTGTTTTAATTTGCATTTCCCTGATGACATGATGTCAGCATCTTTTCCTATGAGTACTTGCTATCTGTATGTCTCCTTTGGTGAGGTGTCTGTTAAGGTCTTTGGCCTTCTTAAAATTAGAATTTTTTTTTTTTTTTTTACTGTTGAGTTTTAAGAGTTCTTTGTATATTTTGGATAACAGTTCTTTATCATATATGCCTCTTGCTGACATTTTCTCCTAGTCTGTCTTCTTTTTTTGTTCTCTTGACAGTGTATTTTGCAGAGCAGAAAATTTTAATTTTAATGAATTCCAGCTTATCAATTATTTCTTTCATGGATTGTGCCTTCAGTGTTGTATCTAAAAAGTCATTATTAGACCCAAGATTTTGTCCTATGTTATCTTCTAGGAGCTTTATAGTTTTGAATTTTACATTTAGATCTATGATCCATTTTGAGATAATTTTTTGTAAAGGATGTAGATCTGTGTCTGGATTCGTTATTTTTGCATCTGCATGTCCAGTGGTTTCAGCCCCATTTGTTGAGATGACTATCTTTGCTCCATTATATTGCTTTGGCTCTCTTGGATTAAGGATCAGTTGACTATGTGGATCATATATCTGGAGTTTCTATTCTGTTGTATTAATCTATTTGTTCTTTCATCAATACCAAATTATCTTGATTACTGTAGCTTTATAGTAATTCTTGAAGTAAGATAGTGTCGGTTCTCTGACTTTGTTCTTCCCCTTCAATACTGAGTTGACTATTCTGGGTCTTCTACCTCTGTATATGCATTTTAGGGTCAATTTGTTTATATAAATGAAATAACACTGAAATTTTGATTGGAATTGTGTTGAATCTATGGATCAAGTTTGGAATAACTGACATCCCGACAGTTTTGAGTCTTCTTATTCATGAACATGGAGTACCACTCATTTATTCAGTTCTTTGATTTCTTTCCACAGAGTTTTGTAGTTTTTCTCGTATAGATCTTATACATACTTTTGTTAGATTTACATCTAAGTATTTTATTTGTTTTGGCACTAATGTACATGATAACATTAATGTAATGATTTTTAACTTCAAATTCCTCTTGGTTATTGCTGGTTACAGGAAAATGATTGATTTTCTGTATCATTGGTGTATCCTGCAATCATGGTACAATCATTTATGAGTTTCAGGAGTTTTCTTGCTGATTATTTTAGATTTTCTTCATGGATAATCATGCCATCTGCAGACAAAGACAATTTTATTTCTTTCTTACAAATATTTATGCCTTTTATTTCCATTTCTTGTCTTATTGTATTAGCTAAGACTTCCAGTTGCTTATTGAAAAGCAACGGTGAGAGGTAATAGTCTTATTTTGCTCCAGAGCTTCGTAAGAAAGTTTCAAGTTTCTCACCATTAAGTGCAATGTTAGCTGTAGGTATTCTGTAGACTTTTTTTTAAAAAAAATAAGTTTGGGAAGTTCCTTCCTATTCTTAGTTTGCTGAGAATTTGTGTCACGAATATTTGTTGGGTTTGGTCAAATGCTTTCTCTGAATCTGTTGATATGATTATGCAACTTTTCTTCTTTAGCCTGTTGATACGATGAATTACATCAATTTATTTTCAAATGTTGAATTATGTTTGCATACCTGGAACAAATTCCACTTGATAAAGGAGTATGATTCTTTTTACATATTATTGGATTCAATATGCTAATATTTTAGGAAGGATTTTTGTTCATGAGAGGTACTGGTCTGCAGTATTTTTTTTTTCTTGTAATGTCTTTGTCTGGTTTTGGTATTAGGATGATGACAGCCTCATAGAATGAGTTTGGAAGTATTTCTTCCGCTTCGATCTTCTGAAAGAAATTGTGGAAAATTTGTATAATTTCTTCCTTATGTGTTTGTTAGAATTAACCAGTGAACCCATTTTGGCTGGATGCTTTCTGTTTAGGAAAGTTATTAATTAATTATTTATTTTGTTTCTTTAGTACATATAGGCCTATTCAGATTGTCTATTTCTTCTTGTGTGAATTTTGGCAGATTGTGTCTTTCAGGAGTAGATTCATTTCATTTCAGTTATCAAATTTGTGGGCATAGATAAGTTAATAATGTTACTTGATTATACTTTTAATGTCCATGTGACCTGTAGTGATAGCCCCTATTTCATTTCTTTCTTTCTTTTTTTTCTTTCTGAGACAGAGTCTCACTCTGTCATCAAGGCTAGAGTGCAGTGGCACCATCTTGGCTCACTGTAACCTCTACCTCCCTGGTTCAAGTGATTCTCCTGCCTCAGCCTCCTGAGTAGCTGGGATTACAGATGTGCACCAGCATGCCTGGCTACTTTTTGTGTTTTTAGTAGAGATGAGGTTTCACCATGTTGGCCAGGCTGCTCTTGAACTCCCGACCTCAGTTGATCCGCCCGCCTAGGCCTCGAAAAGTGCTGGGATTACAGGTGTGAGCCACTGTGCCTGGCCCCCTATTTCTTTTCTGATATTAGTAATAAGAATCTTTGTTTTTCCTACCCTGGCTAGAAACATCAGTTTTATTAATCTTTTCAAAGCACTAGCCTGGCTAGAAACATCAATTTTATTAATCTTCTCAAAGCACTAGTTTTTGATTTTATTGATTTTCTATATTCATATCTTATATCTAGTTTTCTTGATTTCTGCTCCAATTTTTGATGTTGCTGTTGATGTTGAGTTTAACTATATTGTTACTGATTTTCTGCCTCCTGGATCTGTCAATTTCTGATAGACGGGTGTTGTAATCTGCAACTAGAATAGTGGGTTCATGTCGAAACTTAGTCATCAATGTAACAGTTAATAAGAGGTGGGCCTTTTGGGAAATGATTAAGTCATGAGGGCTTCACCCTCCAGAATGGGAATAATGTTTTTATAAAAGGGCTTGAGGGAGGAAGTTCATTTCTGTTTTGCCCTTTCCAGCATGTGAGGACACAGAAGGAGCCATCTATGAGGAACAGGTCTTCACCAGACACCGAATTTGCCAGCACCTTAATCTTGGACTTCCCATCTTCCAGAACTGTGTGAAATAAATTTCTGTTGTTTATAAAGTACCCAGTCTAATGTATTTTGTTACAGTAACCCAAACAGACTGAGATAGTTTTTTTTTTTCTCTCAATACTTCAAATATTTCACTCTACTCTCTTCTTGCTTGCATGGTTTCTGCAGAGAAGTTGAATTTAATTCTTATTTTTGCTCCTCTATAGTTAAGGTGTATTTCTCCTTTGGTTTCTTGCACAATTTTTTCCTTATCTTTGATTTTCTGAAGTTCAAATATGGTATGTTTAGGTGTTGTTTTTGTTTTGCATTTATCTTGCTGTTCTCTGAGCTTCCTGAATCTGTAGTTTGGTGTCTGACACTAATTTAAGGTAATTCTCAGTCACTTCAAATATTGCTTCTGCTCCTTTCTCTCTTTTTCTCCTTTTTGTTATTCCCTTTACACATATGTGACATCTTTTTTGTCCATTCTTGGATATTTTGACAGTTCTTGGATATTCTGTTCTGTGTGTGTGTGTGTGTGTGTGTGTGTGTGTTTCCAGTGTTTTCGTCTATCTGCTTTTTAGGCTTGGAAGTTTTTATTGTCATATCCGCAAGCTCCGAGATTCTTTCTTTGGCCATGTCAATTTACTGATGAGCTCATCAGAAACACTCTTCATTTCTGTTACAGCGTTTTTGATCTCTAGAATTTCTGTTTGATTTTTTTCTTAAAATTTTCATTTCTTTACGTATATTATTCATCTGTCTCTGCATGTTGTCTCCTTTTCCCATTAAAGCCCTAACATATTAATCACAGTTTCTTTTAGAATTCCTGTTCTGATAATTCCAACATTCCTGCGACATCTGATTCTGACTCTGATGGTTGTTCAGTTGTTCTCTTCAAACTGTGTTTTTAGCCTTTTAGTGTGCCTTGCAAGTTTTTATTGATGTAGTGGGTAAAAGGAACTGCGGTACAAAGACTACAAAGACTGCCAGTAATGTAGTGGTAAGGTGTGGAGGCAGGGGAATTGTTCTATTGTCCTATAATTAGATCTCAGTCTTTTAGTGAGCCTGTGCCTTTGAACTGTGAGCTTGACCAATGCTTCTCAGTTTTTTTTTTTTTTTTTTCTTTTGGTTTTTTTTTTTGTTTTCACTCTTAGGTGCAATAGGATGGCTAGAGGGAGCTGGAGGTGGATATTTCCCTTCTCTCGGTAAATTAGGCTCTAATAAAACCACAGCAGGCTAGGCTCTGGTTAGTTTCTCCTGAGGGCAGGCCTTGTTAAAGAACAGAATGCTCTGGTGTATTGCAAAATGGTTTCATTTCTCCTTCCCCTGCCAAAAGTATGAGGGGTTTTTATTCTGATCTTCACTGTAAGGACCTGGTATAGCTCTTAGAGGTAAAACCCTAAGTGTCACCTCTCATTTGAATTTGGTCCTCCATGAATTTTTAACTCTCAGCATTGTCCACATTGAGCTTCCAGCAAGCAATTCATCAGTTACATTTCAGGTTTTGTACCTGGTAGTGGTTCCTGATGAGGTTTCCACTCAGGGTTTCTCCTTCAGTAAGCTATTATTCTTTGTATCTACTTGTCTGTCTCTCCAATTTTGGGGGCAGTGGTTTGCTCAGTGACCTCACTTCTCTGACTAATCTAAAAAAAATCAGATTAGTCTAGATGTTGATTTTTTCAGTTTGTTCAGCATTTTACTTGTTGTTAGTGTGGAGTAATGACTTCTAAGCTCCCTACAAACTGAACTGGAAACCAGAAGACCATTAGTAAATTTTGCCTGCAATAATTATTACTGTGGTATTTACTCATATTGATTTTCTTTCATTCTTTCTACATTTATTAGTTGGTAGTCTTCTGTAAAGAAGAGCTTTTATCTGCCACATATTTATCTATCAAATTATTTTTATATCGGTATGGATGCAAAGACATTCATTTAATTCTAGAGGTTATAACTGGATACTATCAATATTTACTTTGATTTTTAAATTGTTTCAGCTTTGGCCATTGGGAGTTTTTTATGCTTGGTCCTTGCATCTAATAGACATTTTGAAATGTAGGGTAGGGTTATATAATTAAGAGAGTTTTTGGTAAACACACACTGAAGCTGGTGTTTTTTTCTGAAAATATCTGTTAATTCTTAGAAGTCTGGTAACTGTTTTATTAGGATATGCACATGGGGAAAAAGAGACAACGACTGGAGTTTAAATAAAATGCAGACTGAATAAATGATTACCCACATGAAATTTTCCTTAAGAAACAACATGCTCAGTGAAAGAATTAGGAGAAACATTTGCAGAGTGAAATGGTGGAACTAATGCCAGTCTTGGTCTTGGATCTTAGTGTAGCAACAGAAAAAGCAAGAAAGTCTTCCTCGGGAATTCCTAAGCAGAACCTACACTATTCTGATTTGGAATTCAAGTTCTTTTACAATGTATATGAAAGAACAAAAGGCAAAGAATAAACATGGCATTCCTGAAAAAAGAATCACTTGGAGAGACTTGCTTTGCTAGATAACAAGACATGTTACAAAATTATCTTATATAGGATAGTGTGGTTTGGTGGTGCAATAGACAAATAAATGAGTAGCATACAGACAAAAAACATATTCATAGAAGGAAAATGGACATGGACAGAGCTGATATTGAAGATCAATAGCAAAAAGATTTGATAAAATGGTGTCAAAATAATTGGTTATCCACTGAGGTGAAAACTTGATAGCAGATTCCTAGCTCTCATCATATGTAGAAATCAATTACCATTGGGTTGAAACTTTAAAGGAAAAGGGAAAACTTTAAAATTTTCATAGATATAGAAAACTATGTTAATGAGCTTGATATTGAAGATGTTTTAAAATTCAAACATTGCAAATCATAAAGAAACCTGATTATATTTGATACACTAAAACCAAGGTTTTAAGCTTATTTTCATCAAAAGACACCATGAAGGTATCTTTTCTTAAGTCAGAAGAAATTACCTACAACACATATTACCAAAAATTATTAGAACTCAGAATATATAAAGAAGTCTAATATTTGATGATGAAAGACAAACAATCCAATAAAAGTGAGCAAAATAAAGATACAAATGAGTACTTTACAGAAGAAACACGATTGTCTAATAAATGTACTAAAAATGCTCAGTAAATATACTTAATATGCTCATTAGTAATCAAGAAAATGAAAATGAGAACTACAATGAGGCAATGCCATTTCAAACTTGATGAAATGAAAAATACAAATAATTCTGACAATATTTCATGCAGGAATTTGGGTCTTGACATATGCACAAATTCCAGATTTGCTGCTTATCAGCAGTGTAATCTTTGACAAGTCATTTAAACTCTGGCTTCAGTTTGCTCACCTACCAAATGCAAAACATAACTTCTCTGCAGAGTTATGAGAAACAAAGATAATACACACCAAGCATCTGACAAAGTTTGGCATAGAGCAAAGGGTCATTGATGATGGCTGCTCAAATTGACATAAATTGGGATGACAGTCCAGGAACATAATGTTTATACCAGTGTTTCACTCAATAGAACTAATTCAGAGAGAATGTATTAAGGTTTTAAATATCATTCTTCAAAACTTGTATTAACAATGACAGCAGCAGCAGCAGCAATGATTAATTGAGGGCTTACAATGTTCCAGGCAGTGAGTTTAGTCTTGTATATTCACTATTTCATTTAATCCTTATGTTTACTTTGTAGTGCAGTATGTATTATCTCTAGATATAGTATTATCTCAATTATGGATGAGGAAATTGAAAGTCAAAGAGCTTAATTTACTTGCCCAAAGTCACATATAGGGTCATTTGCAACTCTGGGAGGAGAACACAGGCCTCTCTTTACTATGATTCTCTAGTGTAGATGATTTCTCTTTAGCAGACTGATCCAGAAACAGAACTTTTCTCTTGTAAGCAATCTTCACAATTAGTGGCATCAAGATTAATTTATGTGCATAATAGTGTGATGAACTGAAGCCAGTATTTTTAAAAAAGAGTAAGAATTTCAGAGTTTGCTGTTAGAATTTCCAACCTAATCTTTGTCAGTGTTACTGTCTTTGACAGAAATGAAGGAAAGTAAAGAAGGGGAGTTGGAGTCGGAACCAGTTGACTGATACAGTCTTGCTCTACGTAATTTGAAGTTCCACCTTTTCATCTTGGGGGACTCCATGCTCTAACTCCTTTCAGGAATAATTGAAATATCACTCAGAATGAAGCAGGCTGCTAAAATTCATGGCATACCATATACAAAAAACAGCAACAGCAACAACAACAGCCAGACTCTTGCTTGCCCCTCTCCACTCCTTAAACCAGCCAGAGTCTTGACCCTTCATCTTCTATGTTAGCAGTGGGCTTTCCTTCCAAAAACATGGACTTGGAATAAGTTATCATTTAATAAATAGTCTTATGCAGTAATACCCCAGCTAAGTGATTACTCAACTTATTTGGGTTTCAAGGTTGGGAAACTCATTGTTTTTTGAGGTGGCTTCATCTGTCTTCAAAAAGCTGTAATTGTTAACAATAACAAAGACAATGACAATATCTCATTTTCAAAACTGAGAGTTTATGATGTGCCAAATACTGTGCTAAATGCTTTATATAAATTGTCTCATTTAATCCTCATAATAACCTCCATGACATAGATGCTATTATCATCTCTAATTTACAGATTAAAAACTTAGAGATTTAGATCTATTTGTCATAATTTTAGCATTTGCAGACTAAACAAATTCACTTGGCGACACTTAGGTATTAGAAAACAGCACAGAACTCTCCAACTTAAACCTCCACTCCTTTTGGCTAAATATCTCTATGCTTAATTGGTTCTTTACATTACATTTTTGTAGAAAATGTAGAATCAGGCTGGGTGCAATGGCTCATGCCTGTATTCCCAGCACTTTGGGAGGCCAAGGCGGGCGGATCATGAGGTCTGGAGATCGAGACCATCCTGGCCAACATGGTGAAACCCTGTCTCTACTAAAACACACAAAAACTTCAACCAGGCGTGGTGGCACACACCTGTAGTCCCAGCTACTTGGGAGGCTGAGGCAGGGGAATTGCTTGAACCCAGGAGGCGAAGGTTGCAGTGAGCTGAGATTGCACTACTGCACTCCAGCCTGGTGACAGAGCAAGAGTCCGTCTCAAAAAAAAAAAAAAAAAAAAAAAAAAAAAAAAAAAAAAAAAAAAAAAAAAAAAAGAAAATGTAGAATTAGGAGGACATGTGATTGGAAGGGAGAAGGGATGAAAGAGATTTTTATTTAATCACATTTAAAACATGACATTTTGGGGCCTCTCTGTGTTCCCTCTTTTGTAGTTTTTGTTGCCCTCACCTCTGACTTTTCTTTAAGATGCGAGGCTGGATCTAAGCAAAGAAAAAGTATCTTTCTTTGTACTCTGTCACAAGTTTTCTAGACCAATATTTGCAGAAAGTGCACACAACCCAATAATTTTGCATGATAAATTATTTTAGAAATGTTTAGAGATAATGCAAATTCATAGCATATCATTCGAAAGAAAAAAGTGGCAAAAATAATTATCATGATTAACATCAATGCAGGATGGAGAAATTAACAAAGTCAATCAATGTTTGTTTTTCACTAATGGGTTTCTAGATGTCCTTATCAACAGCCTGACTCTTTAAAAAAAGTGTTTTCTATGTTTTACAGAAAAAATATGTATCCTTGCCATTATTTACTTGTTATTTGGAACATGTTCAAAAGGCCATCTTTTCATAAGGTCACCTGTTTTTCTTTAACTGCCTGCTGTCACTGGAACATTAAAATTAGTATTTTTGTTATAAGATTATATGTTTAAAATTCTGTAATTTTAAATCCTTAAAACAGGAGAGATGACTATCAACTTGAAGTTTCACTATATTTTAACCTTCATCTATTTTCTCGAAATTACAAATAAAATACTTCTACTACTTACTGAAATATTGGATGAGCTGTAGTCTTAAAGTCAGATATTTGACCTAAGCTATGGCAAATGACTAAATCTGTCTTTTTTAATGTCAGTTTTAGATATCATACACCAAGACACAACATTTTTACAGTGCTTAGCATTCCTACAGCTTTATCATATTTAGGGAACAGGAAAGCCACTTAATGGTGGAATTATCATGTCTATCTTCCAGTGCATAAATGTATGTTTACAAAGATTAATGCTAGAACACACTAAACTGCCCTGACATTGGTGAAATGCCTCCAATAAAGAGAAAGCCCTTGCATATGGCAGTTTAAGAATAAAAATTAGCCTGTAGAATTCATTTAATCTATTTGTAGGCATAAATGAGAATTTATTTTAACCAAAAAAATCCATGATGTATTTTTAGAATCTTGCATGATGAATGAATGCATCTTAGACTTCTAAGTGAATAAGAATTAAGTTAAACTCTCAACACTACCATCATCTCTTCAGAACCACTTGTCTTGAGTCTACCTGTCAGAATATTCTCTTCCCTCGTGAGATACATAATAATCTCATTTAAAATCATAGAGTTCCCTGACACCAAAAAAGCTGACACAGTTTCTCCCTGCTTGCTGGTACAGTACTTCTCCTGAGTGACTACTTATCTACAGCAATGCTACTGTTTTATGTTAATAGATTTCTGAACACCTCAATTTATTTTTGGATCACTCTTTTCTTTTGGCAGATTGTGATTTATATATACATTATTTCCAGTAGGATTAAATTCAGTAAGCCAAGAAAAATAAAAGAAAAAAATATACTGCTGCTTGGCAAAAATGGAACAAGATATCTTGATAATCATTTGTAGCACAGACCCTAAATGTTATACTAATTCTTGTTCAAAAATGGATACTTTAATGTGTCACATCTTAGGCTAGCAGATCATTCATTTCTAAAGGAAATGCCTATTTTTAAGGCAATTGATGGTCTTTGAGGTTTTTACTGTACATTCATCGAGAGAGAAGTTTTCAAATATCTGAAACTCAGAGTGTCAAAATAAAACAAAAGCAATTGTAATCACTGATCAGTTAAAGCAACAGCAATCACTAAGGATGGCCAAGAGCTTATGAGATGTTTTGAGAATGGCTTGTTAGTGAACCAGAGGGCAGGTTATGCTCACACAGGAGAATTATGCTAATCTCTGTGGAGCAAATTCTGAGAAGGGAGTGGGAAATTCTGAAGAAGTGGACAGAGGTATAAAAACAAGAAGAAGGACAGATGCAGAGGACGATAAGAGTGGCAGGCAGCTGATATGGTAAAACAGGAGTAAACAAAAAGACACTGTCAGAGGCCAAGAGTGAGAGAGGTGAAGCTGAGAATGAGCTCTGATTGAGAAAATTCTTAGTGTAGCAGTAGGCAACTGATACAACTTAGTGGGATCTTACCAATTTGTTGTTTTTCTTAAATCCTGAAAGGCATGTGTAATATAAAATAGCTTTGAAATCCAGTGTCAGTGCATTATTTTAAAAAGGCTAAAGATAAGAACATTTTAGAATACCTATTATTATTATTTAATCTATTTCTCTTTTTTATTTTTTTTTGAAACGGAGTCTCCCTCTGTCGCCCAGGCTGGAGTGCAGTGGCCGGATCTCAGCTCACTGCAAGTTCCGCTTCTTGGGTTTACGCCATTCTCCTGCCTCAGCCTCCCGAGTAGCTGGGACTACAGGCGCCTGCCACCTCGCCCGGCTAGTTTTTTTTTTTTTTTTTGTATTTTTTAGTAGAGACGGGGTTTCACCGGGTTAGCCAGGATGGTCTCGATCTCCTGACCTTGTGATCCACCCGTCTCGGCCTCCCAAAGTGCTGAGATTACAGGCTTGAGCCACTGCGCCTGGCCTATTTAATCTATTTCTCATAATAAACATGTTATATAATATTAAATAAGAGTATTACAAAATGAAAAGGAGAACAGACCAGATTTGTTGCAAATAGTGAATTCACCAAAGCTATTGAATTGAACGTGGTAAAATACATCTTTTTTTTTTTTTTTT
>NW_016809465.1:1477965-1502357 GCF_001698545.2 Rhinopithecus bieti
TTTGATCTTAGCCAAAAGGCCTAGAAGCAACAGAAAACGACTTAAAATTTTAAAAATAAATCTGTATAAATTTTTAAAATTCCAAATTAAAATTTTAATTGTATTCATAAGAAGAAAATAGTAATAAAATATATTAGTAATAAAATATATTAAAGAACAACAGAGTCATAACTACACACACAAGAACACGTTAATGAGAATAAATCATTCCATGACTTTAGCTTTTGAAAATTTTCTAAAATTAAAAAAATTGCTAAACTTTTAAAGCAATTTTGCTAAAATAAAAAATTACTACGTGTACATAGGAAAATGTATTATATCAATTAAATATATTCAATAAGACTGTCTCTTAAAGTAAGTTCTTAGCAAACTTCAAAATTCATGAATTCTGCAAATTGATTCTAGTGAACTCATCCATTTCATAAATAAGACCACTTCAGTTTTCTTAAGATGATTCTGCACTTAAAAAAAAAACTGAAATAACTGGCGATATTTAAAAATCAAGGATTCTGGTTCAAGATGGCGGACTAGAAGCAGCTAGAGCCTGCGACTCCTGGAGAGAAAACAGTAGAGAGAAAACACTAAGCTCTTCAAGTGCATCCTCCAGGAAGGAATTCACCAAGGAAGCAATACACAACAGGACCCAAAAGAGAGGAGCAAAGCAGGACAGCCACCCACCTGGGATTGCTGCACAGCCAGAGGGATTGTCGTATCGTGAGGGAAAGGGTGATTGAATAAAAGCTCTTGGGGGATCCACAATTCCACCACAGGCCTTTGCGGTCCTGGCCATGGAAGAGCCCCTCTGACTCCCCAGGGTCTCCAGACAGATGCAGAGAGCTGCCTGGAGTCTGTGCAGAGGCACCACTCAAGCCCACGTGAAGCCCAATGGGTCTTGGATCCCTGAGCACCCTAGAGCCAGCTACAGTAGCCCCACCAACGAGGGAGTCTAGGCTCTTCAGCATGCCCTTAGGATAGATGCAGCAGCCGCAGTGCCGAGGAGCAGACTACAGACCCCACCTCTGCTGTTGCTCGCCAGGCAAGGCCCAGTGGCTTGGGCCTCCAGTGTGCACACTTGCCCGTGTTACTGGTCAAAGGCAGTTGTCCAGGCTCTTGGTGTTTTGAACAAAGAATTAGACAAAACGCACGGACAAAACAAGGCAGCAAAAGCAGAGATTTATTGTAAACGAAAGTACACTTCACAGGGCAGGAACCGGCTGGAATAAGCGGCTTCAAGCGCCTCAGTTACAGAATTTCCTGGGGTTTAAATACCCTCTAGACGTTTCCTTTTGGTTTACTATATGCAAATAAAGCTCCGTGACCAGTCTGATTCGTTGTGGGAGGGGACCACTCCAAGTGATGAGTAGGCCCATGACCAGTCTGATTGGTTGTGGCTGGGGACCAATCAGAGGTACTTTCACTTTTCGACTGCCACGCAGGAAAAGGAGGGGTTAAAAAGGGAGTAGCCTCTGATACTCAGCATGAGTCCACAGTAGGTTTCCCTGCATCCAGACCCTATTCTCCTGCCTCACCTGAGCACTCTGGTTGGTTGCAGCTCTGAGTTTCTCTGGGACATAAGGGACAGACCTACTGTGATTGCCAATGCCATTGTGCCCCCCTCTGTTACTGCCAGGATGGGAGGGAACAAAGAGCCTGAGCTCTTTTACATGACTCCATCAGAGAGGAGGCCAGGCTGCTTTCCCTGAGCGTCCCTGCCCTACATTGCTCTCTGTTACAAAGCCCACTGATTTGGGCTCCCAGCATAGCCGCCCCACCCGGCCTGACCACTCTGGCACGTTTCGGCTTGTGTGTGTGTGTTTTTTATTTTTTTGTGGTGGGGCTCCCAGAGGTAACTGACAGGCCCTCTGCCATTGCTGCTGCCGTGGTCCTTACCCCTGCTGCCCCCAGGCTGGAGAGGGAACAGAAAGCCTGAGTGCTTTCCTGCCTCTAGCATGCCGCAACTGCCCTGCAGAGAGACAGCCAGACTGCTTTTCGCTTGACTCCCTGTCCCTTCCCAAACGGGGCTTAGGGTCTTCTGGCTTCCAGTGCACCCACCCAGCGTGGGCCTGGGCATTTCAATGGTGGCCCAAAGTACTTCTGAAAATCTTACCCCACAGGCCTGTGATCTCTGTTGGGCTCCTATCACCTAAGCAACTCTGCTTGCATTCACCTGAGAGTTCAGTCAGTGACCTGAAGACAAGGCTGCCCCTCCCCATTACAGCCAGCACCTGAATCCTCAAAACCAGACTCCCCTAGACAGACCAATATCGAGTTCCAAAGTTGAATCAGTAATAAAAAACCTACCAACCAAAAAAATACCTGGACCAAATGGATTCACACCCAAATTCTACCAAACATACAAAGAAGAGCTGGTACCAATATTACTAAAACTATTCCAAAAAAATCAAGGAGGAGGGACTTCTAAGTTATTCTACAAAACCAGCATCACCCTGAAACCAACATCTGGCAAAGACACAACGAAAAAAGAAAAGTACAGACACAAAATCAGCGAAATACTAGCAAACTGAATCCAGCAGCACATCAAAAAGTTAATTCACCATGATAAAGTAAGCTTCATTCCTGGGATGCAAGGTTGATTCAACATACATAAATCAATAAATGTGATTCATCACATAAGCAGAATTAAAACAAAACCATATGATCATCTAAATAGACACAGAAAAAGCTTCCAACAAAATCCAACATTCCCCTCATGGCAAAAACCCTCAACAAACTAGGCATTGAAGAAACATACATCAAAATAATAAAAGCCAGACATGACAAACCTAAAGCCAGCATCATACTTATGAGGTTGGGTGCATTCAGGTGGTATGGCCGTAGACCAGCCAGCAACCTACTAAATGGGCAAAAACTGGAAGCATTCTCCTTAGGAAAAGGAAGAAACAAGTATGCCCGCTCCTATTCAACATCGTATTGCAAGTCCTAGCCGGCAAACTTAGGCAAGAGAAAGAAAGAAAAAGCATACAAATAGGAAACAAAGAAGTCAGATGATCTCTTTTCACAGACAATAAGATTCGATGCTAGAAGGCTGCTAAAAGGCCCCTAGAACTGATAAATGACTTCAGTAAAGTTTCAGAATACAAAGGAAGTGTACAAAAATCAGTAGCATTGTTTTTCCTTTTTATTTATTTATTGATGTTTTTAGAGACAGAGTCTCACTTGGAGACAGAGTCTGAACTCTAGGATGGAGTGCAGTGGCATGATCATAGTTCACTCCAGCCTTGAACTCCTGGGCTTAAGCTATCTTCCTGTCTCAGTCTACTGAGTAGCTAGTACTACACGTGTATGCCACCATGCCCAACTAATTGAAAAAAAAAAAAGTTTGTTTTTTCTTTAGAAACAGAGTCTTGCTGTGTTGCCCAGGCGAGTCTCCAACTCCTGGCCTTGAGTGATCCTTCCATTTTGGCCTCTAAAAATTCTGGGAGTACAGACATGAGCCACCATGCCTGGCATTTTTATAGACCAATAATGTTTAAGCTGAGAGTCAAATCAAGAATGCAGTCTCTTTTACAATAGCCACACATACAAAAATGAAATACCTAGGAACACAGCTAGCTAAGGAGAGGAAAGGAGAACTATAAAACACTACTGAGATAAATCATAGATGACACAAATAAATGGAAACGCATGCCAGGCTAATGGATTTGCAGAATAAATATCATTAAAATGGCCATACTGCCCAAAGCAATCTACAGATTCAACACTATTCCTATCAAACTACCAATGCCAGTTTTTAAAGCATTGGAAAAAAAAATCTAAAATTCATATGAAAACAAGAAAGAGCCCAAATAGCCAAAGTAATCCTAAGCAAAAAGAACAAAGCTGGAAGCATCACATTACCTGACTTCAGACTATACCATGAGGCCACAGTAACCAAAACAGCATAGTACTGGTACAAAAACACACACAGAGACCTACAGAACAGAATAGAGAATCCAGAAATAAAGCTGCACCCCTAACACCATCTGATCTTTGACAAAGGTAACAAAAATAAGGAATGGGAAAAGGACTTCATATTCAGTAAACGATGCTAGGACAGCTGGCTAGCCATATGCAGAGGAATGAAACTGGACCACTACCTTTTACCATACACAAAAGTTAACTCAAGATGGATTAAAGATTTAAATATAAAACCTCAAGCTACAAAAATCTTGGAGGAAAACCTAGGATATACCTACAATTCTAGACATTGGCCTTGGCAAAGAGCTTCTGGCAGTGTCCTCAAAATATAATAATTGACAGGTAGGGCCTAATTAAACTAAAGAGCTTCTGCACAGCAAAAGAAACCATCAACAGTGTAAACAGGTAACCTACAAAATAGGAGCAAACATTTGCCAATTAAGCATCTGACAAGGTCTAATATCCAGAATCTCTAAGGAACTTAAGCAAAGAGCAAGCAAACAACAACAAAAAAACCCGATTAAAAATTAGGTAAGGAACATGAACAGACACTTCTCAAAGGAAGACATACAAATGGCTAACAAATATTTAAAGAAAAGCTCAACATAGCTAATAATCAGAGAGATGCAAATCACAACCACAATGAGATGCCATTTCACATCAGTTGGAATAGTTGTTACTAAAAAGTCAAAAAATAATAGATGCTAGTGAGGCTGTGGAGAAAAGAGAATATTTATACACTCTTGGTGGGAATGTAAATTAGTTCAGCAATTGTTGAAAGCGGTTTGGAGAGTTCTCAAAGTGTTGTGGAATCAGGAGGACCAGAGAGAGACCTTGGAATGTATACAGGAGGGTATCTTTATTACTGAGTGCACTCAGACCCAGCAGACTTAACGTCCAAAGACTGGGCCCGGAACAAAGCCAGCACTTGACTTTTATACACACTTCACAAAAGGGGGTGGGCTAGCTTGAAGCAAGCTTAAAGTGGCCTGAAAGCAGGGATACAGAGGCAGGACAAAGACAGTTAATCAAATTGTAACAGGTTCATAACTTGAGATTGCACATGTCTGTTGCTATGCAACCCAGATGTCCATTATCTAGGTTTGCCTAGGCACAGGCTTATCCCATAACCTTCACTATGGCACTCAGGTAGCTGTAACTCAGGCCTGCTCAGAGGCTCATGAGCTTCATTCTACTGCTTAAATAAAACAGAATACTTGAAGTCACTAGTTACAGAGAACAGGAATCTATAAACTCATTCCATAAAACAAAGGAAAGTTTGTTTTTCTTCTCCCTATGTTGAAGGAGTGCCAGGAGAGTCTCCAGAGCACATTAGATAGTATTACCAAGACTTTTCCTGGGTCTGGGCTGTGCCTGTTGCTGCCTCTGGGACAAGTCAGCCTAATACAGGAAAGCTTATTTCTCTTTCTTTTTAATTTTTTTTTGTTTAATTTCCTGCCTCAAAAGAACTTAAAACAGAGCCACTATTCAACTCAGCAATCCCATTTCTCAGTGTATACCCAAAGGAAAACAAACCATTCTACCAAAAAGACACATACACTTGTAGGTTCATTATAGCACTATCCACAATAGTAAAGACATGGACTTAACCTTGGTGTTCAATACCAGTGGATTGCATAAAGAACATGTGGTACATATACATCATGGACTATTACCCAGCCATAGAAAGAATGAAACCATGTTCTTTGCAGCAACATGGATGCTGCTGGAGGCCATTATCCTAAGTATAAATTAACACAGGAATAGAAAACCAAATACTGCATGTTCTCACTTATAAGTAGGAGCTAAACTTTGGGTACTTATGAACATAAAGATGGAAACAATAAACATTGGGTACTGCTAAAGTGGGGAGAGAGGGAGGGGAGTAAGGGTGGAAAAACTACCAACTGGGTACTATCCTCACTAACTGGGTAACAGGGCCATTTGTATCCCAAACCTCAGTGTCATGCAATATACCCGTGTAATAAACCTGTACATGTATCCCATGAATCTAAAATGAAAGTTGAAAATATTTTAAAAAGTAAATAAATTTCTTGGAATGCTCTGAAGTTATATTAATATTATCTCTTGAAGACTCAAAAAATCTGCAAAGTTGAACCTACATTCCCATAGAGCAACATTGGTTGGACTTGAGTGATGGCCACTCTCTTTGGAAGGGCCAGTGGTAGGGTGATGATACGGCCGGTGTGCTTGTGAAAGTCCTGGTTTATACCTGTTTCCCTGGTGGAATTCTTAATAGTGTCCACTTTGACTATCATAGGTATCTAGTTTGAAAGATTAATTTTTTGGTCACTTTAGTGAGTGGTCTCTAGTTCACTGTAGTTCATAGAACATACTTTATCTTTCAATTGGTCTGATACACACATCATCTACCTGGGCTTTATAAGCATTTGAATGTGTCATTCCTGTTTTCGTATCCCTTATCTAGCCCATGCATGTAGAAACACACAGAAAATTTGTTTCTCTCTTTTCTTTTTTTTTTTGAGACAGAGTTTTGCTCTTGTTATCCAGGCTGCAGTGCAATTGTGTGATCTCCACTCACTGCAACCTTTGCCTCCTGAGTTCAAGCGATTCTCCAGCTTCAGCCTCCTGAGTAGCTGCGATTACAGGTACCTGCCAGCATGCCCGGCTAATTTTCGTATTTTTATTTTTAGTAGAGATTGGGTTTCACCATGTTGGCCAGGCTGCTCTCAAACTCATGGCCTCAGGTGATCCGCCCACCTCGGCCTCCCAAAGTGCTGGGATTACAGGCTTAAGCCACTGCGCCCGGCAGAAAATTCATTATCAATGATGCATTAAAAATACTTTGTTGCATCTTTTCTTTAGTTTTACCTTCTGTATGCTGCTTCTTACACAATGTGGTTTTAAATAGAGACCCTGTGCAATGTTATATGGTTTTTGCCTATGTATTTTCAGTTTAGAAGTCATCATGCTATCCCATAATCTTCACTACTATAAGCACACTTCTCATATTTATCTTTCAATCAGGGTTTTACAAAGAATTTTATGGCCGGACGTGGTGGCTCACGCCTGTAATCCCAGCACTTTGGGAGGCTGAGGCGGGTGGATCACGAGGACAGGAGATCAAGACCATCCTGGCTAACACGGTGAAACCCCGTCTCTACTAAAAATACAAAAAATTAGCCGGACGTGGTGGCGGGCGCCTGTAGTCCCAGCTACTCAGGAGGCTGAGGCAGGAGAATGGTGTGAACCCGGCAGGTGGAGGTGCAGTGAGCCGAGATCACGCCACCGCACTCCAGTCTGGGAGACACAGCGAGAATCCGTCTCAAAAAAAAAAAAAAAAAAGAAAAAAAAAGAATTTTATATAATATCTTATTGATATAGCTGAATGGTTATCAACCACATATTACCACAGACTCAAAAACCTGCTGATTTAATTCACAACCCCCTAACTGGTGCTTGGCATATTTTAGACCATGTGCTAGTCATTGAGCACAAAGAGATAAAGGCACCATAATATTTGTATTGTCAAAAGTCATTAGTTGTCTTCACAAAACAGTCTTGGCTTTTCTTTGATTTTATGTCTTTGAATATTTTCTTCTCATGAAGGTAGTCCCAAATGGGCTGTGTGTGTGTGTGTGTGTGTGTAAGTATGAGTGTTGGGGGAGGAGAGGCAGATTTGAGTGATGACATTCATTCTATGTCAACACAGATTTTTCTGTATGCATTGAAACAGAAAGATGTTAAAAAGCTTTGCAAGTTTCTATTTTAGCTAAGGCTTCACAAGGTGGCTTGTTTTTGGGGATGGCGGTTAGAGCTATCTTAACTTAGTTTGTGGTCTGAAAATGTGATTTCATCAATTTAAGCAGTGCCAGCCATCTCCACAAAGTGCCTAGCATCCCTGCGGACCCTAAACCGTAATAAAATATCTCCATTTTTGTTCAATTTCTATCATTTATGTATTCTTACACTTTCTTCTGGTAGAAGGCTACTGAAAGGATATTGACCTGTAAAATAAAAGAATCTGTCCATTGTAAACCTGATATCTTCCCTCCAACCACAAGGAGTAGCATTTTCTCCAGCCTCTCTTGTTGAGAGTTTGGGCTTTTTAAATGAGGCTGTTCTGGGAATCACTCTGGCCTATTTACTAGAAATCCCTTCATGGGTGAAGGTGGTTAGGCTCAGCAAACCTAAGACATTCTGATTTCCAGGGACTGGTTATATATACCCTTATCTTGGATAAGATATGGGCTGATGCATTTTTTTTGAATTACGGTTTTAGGATCTCCTAAATCACATAATAATGGCATTTTTTTTCATATGTGGTAGGTGCCTCTCCATGCGAGAAACATGACTGCTTAGCATCCTACAGGAAATAACCTTGATGTGTTGTCTTTACCAATGAATTTTAACATAAAATACTTGTAAGAGGCCTGAATAGAGGCCTTCTAAGAGGCCTGATAGATTGATTGATAAACATAAATGCTGTAGGCCAGGTGCAGTGTTGCATGTCTGCAATCCCATTGCTTTGTGAGGCTGATGTGAACGATCCCCTGAGGTCAGGAGTTTGAGACCAGCCTGGCCAACACGGTGAAACGAAACCCCATCTCAACTGAAAATATGAAAATTAGCTGGGTGTGGTGGTGTGTGCCTATAGACCCGGCTGCTCAGGAGGCTGAGGCAGGAGAATTGCTTGAACTTGAGAGGTGGATGTTACAGTGAGTGTTGAGATTGTGTCACTACACTCCTGCCTGGGCAGCAGAACTGTCTCAAAAAAATAAAATAAAATAAAATAAAAAGCTGTATATATTGCTTTATATATGTTGATTTACATTAGATATCTAGCTGCTAAGATACACTATGATATTTATGTTCACAGTTCATAACATCCTTTCTTTGGGGGAATGACCTTATACTGTATATTGAAGGCTATAATTGCTAAAGAAACCGAGATGAAAAATACTTGTAGCTGACAGTAATTGTATTGCTTCTCTATAGAAACTCCACCCCAGCATAACTAAGAATCATCAGGAATTTTCTCAAGAAGCATTATCAGGTCAGTCATCAAATGATATTAAGCAGATATGCCCATTTCACTGCAGATATACCTAATTCAGTATACATGAGAAAGGCAGTGGAATATTCTGTGCCAATTTCATAGGGCAAATATTGACAAATTCCAAATTTTTAAGTTCTTGTTGTTTGTTTTGGGATCCATGAAGAATTTATGTCACTACTTTGGCTCCAACAGGCTTGATACAATTATGTTATAGCCAATGGTATGCTGGTAACCTGGCCCTCCCAAAGTAAAAAAAAAAAAACCTGGATTTGTAGCATTTGCAATTTCAGTAGTGTAGCTTCTCCCAGCATTGCTAATTTCTCCTACAGTTTAGCAATTAGCTTGTTCCAAATTCCTGAATATTTAACAATTTGATCTTTAGAGTCTGTATAAGCACACCACTAGCACTGTTTTACTAGTTGAAATCTAGTTCTGAAATTGTATCTAGCCTTCCATTGATCTTTCAATTGGCTTCAAGATGTATTAATAAACCACCTGTTAATGGAGCCTATTTTGCAGATGGCTGTTACCTGCTAATGCTGAACTTATTAGCTTCATTTGTAGCTAGTGACTTTTATTAAAACCTGTTTATTTAAATGTGAAACAGAAGGACACTTATTATCATCTCTTAGATTTTCTCTCATTCATACAGCTAGAAAATGTGTGTGGGCAAAAAGTGAGCCACTGAGGCACTTCAGTGGAGTAAATAAAAAGTAGGAAGAAGTAATATGTGAGTACCTTAGATAAAACACATTGGAGAAATAGTAGAGGGGGAAATGCACAAAAAAAGAAAGTGATAAAGACCTTTTAAAAACTGTTCAAAGTGGGCCTTCACACAGGTAAGAAGATGTGGCATATTGGTTGTTTGACTGCAAAGTGAGAGCAGTTGAGATGAACTCTGCTTTCCATATCTATTTAATTGAGTTTAGGCAACTCCTGGGAACATCTTACAAACATGGAATTCATGTAAACCTCACAGTGTCAATTTTTTTTTTTTGAGATGGAGTTTCACTCTTGTTGCCCAGGCTGGAGTGCAACGGCGCACTCTCAGCTCACTGCAACCTCCACCTCCCGGGTTCAAGAGATTGTCCTACCTCAGCCTCCCGAGTAGCTGGGATTACAGGCATGTAATCCCACGTCAGGCTTATTTTTTGTATTTTTAGTAGAGACAGGGCTTCTCCATGTTGGTCAGGCTGGTCTCAAACTCCCAACCTCAGGTGATCCACCTGCCTTGGCCTCCCAAAGTGCTGGGATTACAGGCATGACACAGTGTCAATTTTATGAAGCCATTTTATTATACACTCAAACTCTTGCTTCCAATGTCAAAGATATTATTATTTACAAACGTTCTAGACAGTAGTCACTGGCAACCTAGGCACTGCATCTCGATTCCTGCAGATTTATCCTTAGAATTTGTGCTTGGAGTAAATTTAGAAACCAACCACATTTTCCTGCTAGATTCCTGGGGTAGTAAAGTGGATGAGGAAGAAATAGCAGGCACCTCTACATTAGGAAATAAGGAAAATTATTTGAGAGAGCTCATGGAAAGGAAGAGGAGTCTTGTGAGCTAATCCAGGAAGGAAAAAAGTCTGGGGTGTCACAGGCGATAAGGAATTCTGAGTGTAGCATTGAGGCTGTTGCACAACTCTTATAATTATTTGCCACAGTCTAAGTTCTGGGATGCAAATATTAGGGGAAGCTTCACTAGCTTTTTAAAAAAATACACTGGGGTCCAAGAAAAAAATACTTTAGGACATCTCTAGCAACCTTGGTGTTATTTAACTGATGCCTTCTTCTGCAGAAATGGGTTTCTGGGATCCTTTCTCATGATTGGATTTCCTCTCCAGTGCTCAAGAGATAGTTATAGAAATGTATTATTACAATCTAGACCAGAACATACATGAGAGCAAGAGGTCAAGTGCATTTCTATTACTTTGTGCAAGTTTTTCCATCATTGTCAGTGACCTCATGGCTGGGAAGTTTGAATTTTAAGAGCTATGAACATGGAATAGCTTTAATTAAAGAGAAAGATAGTCAATAATTGCTGGTTTGACATTGATAGACAATAATTTGGATAAAATCATATTCCATGAGAGAAATGGAGAGTTCTGTTATACTATTACCAGAATTTGAGAATAAAATTAATTTAACTTGAAATCAATCCTCACAAAAGTTAAAACAAACATACCGAGCAGCCTCTGAATATCTCTCCAGACATCTAAACACTGTCGCTTGACGAAGATGATTCCGGAAATAGGCTGGGTTTAAAACAATACTTCTGTAAAAAGGTAAAAGAAATGCAGATGTTATTTGGGTTTTAAAAGACAATTACTACAAGTGCATTGGAATGAAATCACAGGCATTCCATTTTATATACTATGTGTTTTAAAGATACTAGTGAAATGAGCCCTTCCCCTGCCCCTCCGTCCCCATATTTGGCAGTTAAGACAAACAAGCATTATTGAAAAACTACTTAAGTTTGCATTATAAAAGAAATTTTATTTATGGGACTGGATATTTTTACAGATATGACAATGGCAAATAATTTGAATTCAACTTATGTTACATATAAGACATGGTGCTATTTTATTTGTTTTAAATGAATTTTATTTTAATAAATCAGGGAAAAGCAGGTTATTTATGGTATGTCTACTTTTACTGAAGAACGAGGTTGTTAGTTGCTGAATTTCAGTTAAAAAAAAAAAAAGGAACTGGAGGCTGGGCGCAGAGGCTCATGCCTGTAATCCCAGCACTTTGGGAGGCCGAGGTGGGCAGATCATCCAAGGTAAGGAGTTCAAGACCAGTTTGGCCAACATGGTGAAACCCCATCTCTACTAAAAATACAAAAATTAACCAGGCATGGTGGCAGGCACCTGTAATCTCAGCTACTTGGGAGGCTGAAGCAGGAGAATCGCTTGAACCCGGGAGGCAGAGGTTGCAGTGAGCGAGATTGCGCCACTGCACTCTTGCCTGGGGGACAAGAGCGAGACTTCATCTCAAAAAAAGGGAAATGGAATTTGGGTGACATGTTCATTTGAATTCCATAATTGGTTCTGTGTCTTCTTCCAGCTGGGTGTAATAGAAGACCTGTACCATTGGTTAAAGGATCTAGTCTTGGTCTTGACTCTTTTGTTAAGGCCTTTCCTCCCTTTGGACTTCTGTTTTTTCTTGACTGAAATGACAAGACTTGACTTGTAGATAAGATTAACTAACTGTCCTTACCTGTTGATTCTTCCATCATCTCACAGAGTTCTGGAATCTCAATCCAAACCTAGATGTGAAATGATCACCCTAGCTGCCTTCTTCTCCTAGAGATAAAGGGGTAGACCTTTCACTTCCTTGCTTCATTGAGAGCCTATTATGGGTAGGTGTTGTTTAAAGTTTTTGATATAACAGGGTCAACTAGCTGGATGCAGTCCATGCCCTATCACCAAATGGGGACCCAGCCATTAGTGAAAGTTCGAAATGTAGCTTCTACTGTATTTATCAATGTGGGCTACAGAATGTTACAGAACCAACACATGATTATTAAGCAACATTTTGTGAGCCTGTTTTTACAAGTTGATGGGAATCATTTGGAATTAGTTCATTATTAAAGTAAGTGGTTCTTAACCTTTTTTTTTTTGAGAGGCATACAGAGCTTTCGGGAACCAGATAAAAAGTCTGAACCTGTGTCCAGAAAAATGTACATAATCATAATTGCCTAAATTTAGGAAACTCGTGTGACCTCTCAGGGCTCTTCAGGTATTCCACATTAAAACATGCAGACAAAATAATTCCATTCCCAGAAACACTGCATATAAAAAGAATAAAGTAGAAAAAAAATCTATCTGGCTTATGGATAATCATAGAATTGTATGATGATGAGATGGATCAATTGTATAAATTAGCTCACTGCAAACACAAATGAGCAGAAAGTAGAGGAAAAGGGAACTTTCTAAAATCACGCATAACTAGTTAAAGAGCTGTCTTAAGTTTATTGGTTCTCCATGTCTAGCCACACAGCATTGTATTATACCACACTGCCTTTCCTATGGTGATTTCTGAATTAGAAGGGTCTTAGTTAATGAGGTTTTACAGTACTCTATGACAAGGATTTTTGCAAATGAATATATTAATCCCTCCAGAACACAGATTGTTTGCTTTGGTGTATTCTGATTAAAATGTTGGAAATTTTAAAACGATCACATGAGTTCATTTAATATCAAGACAACATCAATACTATAATACTAATATCAAAACTATAATACTAATACTTACCATGAATTCTTTTATTACTTCAGAAAAGAGAATGTTTGAAAATCATGTTTATATATTTTGTCCCTACGGAAGCAATTTTGTAAAGGTAAGTCAGAGTAGCTGAAGCAGAATGCTGTCCAGGGACTGGGTTTTCTGATTCTGACAATTTTCTTCCACATGATAGCTAATTCTCCCCTATTACTTTATTTATTTATTTCTTCCACAAGCCTATGAGGTGTACTCCCCTATTACTTTATTCACTCATGCATATTTAGTTAGCATCTACAAATTTGATGGGACAAAATCCTTACTGAATGGATGTTTCCAGTCTTTGGCCTCTCTTTGCCTATGATGCAATGCTTTCGCTTTGCTGAGCTATCCTCCAAGAATCTTGCTCTGTCAGACAAGTTCTTCTGACAAAAGTAGATTAGATTGGAGAGAAGGATGAGGTGTGGTGGGAAGGAGGGGTAGTGAAGAAAGAGTTTACCAAAAGAGAGAGAGGAGAGAGGGGAGAAGGCATCACACTTGCTTTGGATGTAGGCAGAGAAGATTTTTGTGAGTGGTGAGGGCTAGTGCCCTAAACCACGTGATTCGTGGCTTCATAAGAGGAACCCAAGGAAGACCGAGATCCAGTCTCTACTCTGAAAGTGTAATTAAAAAATAATATTTGGTGATTTGAGATGAAATATTTTATTTGGCAATTTATTATTTTTGACTTTTATAATTATTGCAGTATTCACTGTGTGCTTATCATATGCGCCTGTTAGATATTTGGCAAGGAAATGCTAGAGGCAGTTGTAAAGCCTAGCTTTTATACTTTTATTAATTTATTGATGCTTTCTAAAATGACATACCCTTTTAAAGATATATTTTATGTCATGTTCAACTTGTAGGGGAAATGATCTGTCTTTTGAAAAGTTCTTAATCATTTGTCATTTGATGCCATTTGGAAAACTGCAGGAGGCAGCCTGTGACCAAAATGGACAATCTCACTGCAGTTACAGTGATAAACAAAACAACAACAACAAAAAACTACAACTGTAATCAGAGAACAATCTCAGAGCTGATTGGTCTGATTTTATCACAGAGGAAAAACTCTGATTTAGCTATGCTGATAGGGCTTTTGGTAAAAAAGAAGAACCATGTTAGAGACTAACTAAATGATAGATGTCATTGAATTTTAGTCAAAAGAAAAAGAGTCAGTAATGGGCAATGATTGCTTACTCCATTGATTCACCCCATTCTAAAACAATGGGATCCTGTAAAATAATATATATTATAATAGATGAAAGCTTATTTTTAAAACAAATTTGTTACCTGTGGTAAATCTTGTGCTTTTTATGATTTCTACTTGTGGATACTTTAAAATTTATCTCTTATGTTACAGTTCACATGATTTGATGTACGTGTGTGTGTGTGTGTGTGGCCGGGGGTGGGGGAGTATTTTATTAAGTCCTAAATTTGTATAGTGGTGAGGCTGGAATATAAGTCTATTTTGGTAATCATCTCAGGTTTCCCAGTTCACTTAATAAATAATGCATCCTTCTGTCATGATCTGATATGCCATCTTTATTATACACTAAGTTCATATGTACACTTGGGTCTACAGCTGGGCTTTGTAGCCCATGCTTTTGACCTGAATAATTCTGTGACAGAAAATGTCCTAATTATCTTTATTTGATAATAGATTTTTAATTTCCAGAAGGGAAACAACTGCCTAATGTCCTCTTTGTGTTAATTTGTTAGTTAATATGGCATATTTATTCTTCCTGTTGAACTTTATAATTTTTATTTCTTCTAGCTACAAAACATCATTTGGTGATTTTATTGGTATTAAACTAAAGGCATTAGATTAAAATTTAGGAAGAATAGACATTTTTATATTATTGTCTTCCCCTCCAGGAATGTGGCATTTCTCTTCTTTATTCAAATATTCTTTTGTGTCTCCCAGTAATATTTTAAACCTTGTTTTAAGATAGAAGGTTTACTAATTTTTTGTTAATTCTTAAGTTTAAAAATTCTGTATGAGAATATATGTCAATATATCTATATTCACAAATCTATGTATATATACACATATGTATTTGCATATATATTCTCATGTAGAATTTTAAAGCTTAAGAGTTATATAAAATGTATAGAATAAATATATATATTACTGTGAGTATAATCAGCATCAGGACCTGGGAGTTTACTAAAAATGTGAAATCTTGATTCCTACCTCAAACTTACTGAATCACATTTTAACAAGATTCTTAGTTGATCTGTATGCACATTAAGGTTTGAGAAACACTACATGTATGCACAATAGGTATGGGATTTTTTCTATTATATTTTCCAAACTCTTATTGATAGCATAGCATTTAAATACATATTTTAAAAAATATTAATTTTGTATCCTTATAACTTAATATTGCAATAATTTAATTTTATTTACATCATCTGCAAATAATGATGTTTGGTTACTGCTTTTCAATATTTACAACTTTTTTTTTTCTTACTACATAGGCTAAATTTTTCAGTAAAATAATTTAGATAAGTAAGGTGAGCTAAGGGTGTTTCAATATTTCATTGATAATTATTATTATCAATCAATTTAGAAAAAAAGAAGTATCATTCTATGTATTATTTTCCAAGAGTCGATGTGCGCGAGGTTGCGATGTAATTTTTAAAAAATATGCGCGGAAGAAAATGAGCCTGTGGACTTTCCTTTGATTTTTGTATGATAAATTAGGTTAATTGGTGATGAGAGAGAAAGTTTATACAGAATGATTAAGCCAAGATTGAGAAAGGTGACATATAAGAATAAAACAAAACTACAGCCAGGTAGGAAGTGAACAATATTAAAATCATTTAAAGAAACTATGAGTGTTTAATGAAAGAGCATAGCTAAAGTAGGGCTAGGCAGGTTAGTCGAGTATATTGGTAGCTAGCATTCGTACTTTTTGTCTTCTTGATTAGTTCATTTCTGTATTTATATAACTTATTAAGCGATATTGTCCTCTCGTGGAGAAGTGATGTTTATTAGTTTCTCGTTATTCGACATATTAGAAAATTCATGTTATTCTTTTTAAAGAAAGCATTAAAAGTTTGAATTTGAAACTAATTTATGCTTGGACCGTATCCTGAAGAAGGAGAGGGGGAAGCGTTATAGTTTTCTCCCTAGTCCTCGGTAATTATGATTTTAATTCCTCTTAAGATTTGCACAGCACTGTCAATTTCAAAAGGGTTTTTTCATATAACTGTGTTTACTGTTAATTTGCCCATTTTATTACAATGTAAATAGAGAATATCTTGCACAATTTCTTCTTCTGATATATATCAAAATTAACAAATGGTTCAGTGTTAAAAATATTTTAATGGTATGTAGAAGAAATAATATATTCATTTCTAAGTATTGTTAGTCTGAAATCACTGGAGATAACGTTAAATTTTAATGATTTAAATAAAACTTCTAGACACCTTTACTTCATTCAAATTCCTTGGGAAGTCTTTTGAGAAGTAAATTTTAATGGTGATTATTACCATTTTAAACCCAGCTTGTTTTCAAAGGCAATATTCTTATTGTTTATATTCATGTTCTATAATACTTTTCAGAAAGTTAAATTTTTTCCAACATATTTTTATTTAAGTCAGTTTTAATTTATATACAGTCATATTCACTTTTTAAAAGTGTGTGGTTTGGTCTGTTTTGACAAATACATAGCCATCAACACAACAGAGATACAGAAATTTACAACCGTGCTAAACAGTTCTCTCACTTTCCTTTTTAATCAGTTTTCTTCCCTTACGCCTAGTTCCTGGCAACCACTGATCTATTTTCCAACTTTATAGTTTTACCTTCTCTAGAATATCATGTAAATGGAGTAATATAGTATATACCCTATATGTAAGGCTTCTTTCATTTAGAATAATGGTTTTGAGATTCATCCATATTATCGTATGTATCAATAGTTTGCTTCCTTTTACTGCTTAACTATTAGCATTTTCCACAATTTGTTTATTCATTCACCAACTGATGAACATTCTTTTGTTTCTGTTGCTGTAAACATTCATATATAAATCTTTTGATATAAAGTTCCATTTCTTATGGTAAAATACCGGGGAGTGAGAATATTGGGTCCTAGTCTAAGCATATGCTCAACTTTGTAAGAAACTCCTAAACGTCTTTCCAAAGCTGTTGTACTATCCTGCATTCTCACCAACAATGCATGAAAGTTCCAGTTGTTTTGCATCCTCCCCAGAACTGGTATGATCAGCATGTATGAATGTGTGTGTTTAAAGTTTTAGCGACTGTAATAGGTGTAGATGGTATCTCATTGTGGCTTTAGTTTGCATTCCCCTAGTAACTAAAGATGCTGAGGATCTTTTCATGTGGTTATTGGCCATTTGTATATATTCTTTTGTGAAGTCCTTGTTAATCTTTTGCCATTTTAAAAAACTGGGCAGTTTCCTTATTATTGTGTTATAAGAGTTCTTTATGTATTTTGGATGCAAATTCTTTTTAAGATACATATACTGCAAATATTTTTCTCTGAGTCTGTGGCTTGTCTTTTAATATTCTCAATAGTTTCTTTTGAAGAGCAGATTTTGATGATGTCCAACTTATCGGCTGTTTTCTTTTACCGTTTATACCTTTAAAATATACTATTTAAGAAAATTTTGCTTAATCCAAGGTGACAAAGAATTTCTTTCCTATTTTCTTCAAAAAGTTTGATAGTTTTAACATTTATAAACTATTTGAGTTGAATTCGTTTATGGTGTGAAGTAAAGATAAAGACATTTTATTTTTGATTATAAATCTACAATTTTCCTGGCACCACTAATTGAAAAGACTATTCTTTCTCTATTGAATAACTTTGACATGATTATCAAAAATCAATTAACCATATATATGCGAGTCAATTTCTGAATGGAATATTCTGTTCTGTTGATTTATTTGTCTATCCTATGCCTTCATTACGGTCTTGACTACTATAGATTTATAATAAACCTTTAAATCAGGTAGTTTAAGTCCTCCCAACTTTGTTCTTTTTTTTCCCCCTAACATTGTTTGGGCTCATTGAAATTCTGTACTTTTCCATTTACATTTAAGAAAGTAGCCTGTTAATTGGTTAAATGTCTGCTGGGTTTTGATAAGTCTATAGAAAACTATAGGATCTATTGACATCTTAATATTGAGTCATCTGCTCGATAAATATAGCACTTTTCTCCATAATTAAGGCTTTATTTAATTTCTCATCAATGTTTTGTAGTTTTCAGCGTGAAAATCTTACACAAAGTTCAGTAGATTTATTCCAAACATTTGACATTTTTTGTTGCCCTTATAATTGGCAATGATTTTAAAATTTCAATTCTGATTGTTCATTGCTAATTTATAGAAACATAATTGATTTCTTATGTTGACCTTGTATTCTGCTACATCATACAACTAAGCTTAATTATTAGTTCCAAAAGCATTTCCAAAAATACTTTGGGATTTTCTACATAGATGACTACATCTTCTGCAAATAAAGATGACTTACTTCTTTCTTTCTAGTCTACAACATTTGTTTATTTTCTTTGCCTGTTGTACTGTTCGTCACCTCCAGTACCATTTTTTTTTGTTGTTGCTGTTGTTTTGTTTTGTTTTACTTCCCTCAGAATTCTCTAAGCTTCTTGGACTTGAATTTTATTGTTTTCCCTTTAATTTTGGAAAATTCTTGTTTTTTTATCTCTGTCCCATTCTCTCTCTCTCCTTTTCCTCCTCATTCTGGGACTCTTCTTCATAGCAGGCGAACCCTGCACTGAACATGTGGTTGGTCGCATTTTAGAGAGTGTTTTCTGCTTCTTGTCTGGTGGTAGCAAAACTCCTCTTGGTATCTTCCCCGGGCCCAAGAGTGGTTTCTATCTCTTTTTATCTCTTCCCCACAGCAGAAGGTTTATGCTTTACCCTTCCTTCAGTGGCCATGGGGGCAGGATAATTTCTGACTTCTTCCCCAGAGACGTTATGTTTTGCTTCTACTTCTCAATCAAAAGCTATGGATTTTTGCCTGGGTGCTGAGAATGTGAATGTCTGCTATCACTACCCCAGGCACTTCAGACTTTAGCTTTATATGAGACTAGGAATTAGGGAAGGAATTTCTTACTTTCCGTCTTTCTTCTTTCTTTCTTTTTTCAATTTCTTATTTAGGCAAAGATGCCTGTCTAGTTACCATTATCTTGTCTAACTGTTAGCAAAGTAATGATTGTTTCATCCTCCCGAGAAAACATTCCTCTTATTCTTCTAATAACTTGCTGACATTGTTAAAATAGAAATAGGTGGTAGATCTAGAGAAAGTCAGGAACATGGAATGTTTTAATTTCAGCAAATCATGATAACTTTACAGACAAGATGGTGACATTTATGCTGGATAATGGCATCATTCCGTAGATTATAACCAATTGAATATCTGATTAATGCTATGTAAGTATGGCCTGTGTTATTATGAAATAAGGAATCTAATGAAATGTCTTTAGCCCTTTTTGTGGACCTTATTTTCATTAGTGAACTAAGATTAAGAAATTGAAAGGATGTCGATAAAATTTTCAAATGGCATAAATTTTACTGAAACAGGAACTCATATAACTGATGACAGAAGCAAAATTTAAAATAATATGGACTGCTTAAAAATAAAAAATCTTATGTTATAAATTATAAAGAATCATTTTATAAAGATAATCATGGCTTGAGTTTGATCACATGGAAAAAATCTGAATATTTTAACTAACTGGAAGCTAAATGATATGATAATATAATAGAACTATAAAAATTGCACATAAAATTTTGTGCTAAATCAATATAATGCATTATTTTCAAATAATAAGTGGTGTTTTCACTGAATTGTGCCTTAGTCATATAGTCCCTTGATTTCATCTATAGTTCTGAGCATCTGTGAAGATCATTGCCATATTGGAGGGTATCTAGAATGAGTGATCTGGAAAACATAGTGTGTGAAGAATATGGAATGAAATAAATATGCTTAGAGAGTAAAATAATATCAGTCAGAGCCACAGTAAATATATTCAAATACAAAGTCCTTCCTTCCACATGGAATATAGAAGAATTATTCAATGTAATATCAGATGAGGCCAGGCAAAAACCAGTTATAATGCTGCAAATAGCTCAGTTCAACATAAGGGGGAACTTACTAACCAGTGATGCAACAGGCTTTCAGGAGAGTTTCCTTTTACTGGAAACATTAAATGATATTTAGAATGCCATCTGTCAGGACATGTAGAAGAAATTCCTCACTGAGTGGGAGATTAGGCTAAATGACTTTGAAGTATATTCACAAAAATTTCTTATAATGCATTAGCCAGCACTGTGAAGAGCCTGAGATTTTTTCCCTACTTGCAAACTAACAAGTTAGCTTGAAACAGTTTTATGGAAGCTGGTAGAAGATATGAGCCTCCAGGGTCAGAGACAAAGGACAGTTTATTGTTCAGAGCAATAACAGTAATCAGAGGTTTTTTTTATTCATTTTTTTTTTCCGGTTCTCTGAACTATAGATCCCAGATGGTGATGAAAGGAAGGTCAGGTGACACCTTCACATGCAGTAGGTTGTACCACATGAGAAAAATATGAGTTTAGAGAATGTGAATATTTTGTAATGGGCTCTAAGCTTGCCTATCTTTTGCTCTAAGGGGAAGCACCACATCTGGCAAGGCTGTAACAAGACTTGTCTTTTCTTCCAAGGCTGTTTGCCATACAACCATCTTTGAAAAGATAGTCTGGAGCAAAGACCAGTCAGTGCCTTGGTCACAAGATATGCAAAAATGCTATACACAAGGGTAATTGTCTCCCCACAAGGATAGATTTTATTTTATTTTATACAGGGTTTTGCTCTGTTGCTAAGGCTAGAGTGCAATGGTGTGATTATGGTTTACTGCAGCCTCAACCTTAGTAGCTGGGACCACAGGTGCATGCCACCACATTCAGAAATTATGGATAGCTTTTGTTCAGATGTGTAGGACCTATTTGTTATATTCATGCCATTAATAAATTTGAAAAACATTCATAACAATGGGAAAATTAAGATATCACAGGTAAGTGACAGGGTGCCTAATATTGAAGAGACAGTGGTTACTATCTATCTATCTATCTATCTATCTATCTATCTATCTATCTATCTTCTGTCCTAGGAAGGGATTAAGGTAGTTTATAAAATACTTATGAAGTTAAATGAAAGCAAAAATAACTCACAGGAAACAAATAAAAATACACAAATCGGACTGTATCAAAATTAAAAACTTCTATTTGTCAAAGGGCAATGTAAACAGTGTAATGCAGCAACCCACAGAATGGGAGAAAATATTTGCAAACCATATATCTGACACAGGGTTAATATCCAGAACATATAAGAAACTCCTCTGAGTCAATAACAATTTAAAAGGTAGCCCTGTTAAAAATGGACAAAGAACTTTAATAGACATTTTTCCAAAGATGATATACCAAGGGCCAATAAGCATATGAAAAGATGTTTACATCACTAACTGTTAGGGAAATTCAAACCAAAACCACCATAAGATACCATCTCACATCCATTAGAATAGCCACTATAAAAAATCAGAAAGAAAAAGTGTTGGCAAGGATGTGGAGAAATTAGAATGCTTGTGCACTGTTTGTGGAATTGTAAAACAATGCACCCACTGTGGAACAAAGTATGAAAGTTCCTCAAAAAGTTAAAAATAGAATTACTACATGAACCAGCAATTCCACTCCTGTGTATATACCTAAATTAATTGAAATCAGAGTCTCCAAGAAGCATTTGTATCCCCATATTCAAAGCAGCATTATTCATAATAATCAAAAGGTAGAAGCAGCCCAATGTCCATTCATGGATGAATGGATTAACAAAACATGGTACCTAACATACAATGGAATACTCTTCAGCCTTATAAAGCAAGGAAATTAAGACACATGCTACAACATGAATGCATTTCAGACGTTATACTTTGTGAAATAAGTCAGACACAAAAAGAGAAATACTATATGCTTCCATTTTTATGAGGTACCTGGAGTAGTCAAATTTATGAAGACAGGAAGTAGAATGGTGATTGCCAGGGGACAGGAGGAAAGGGGAACAGGGATTTGTTATTTAATGGGCATAGACTTTTAGTTTTGCAAGATTAGAAGAGTTCTGGAGATTGCTTGCACAATGTGAAAGTACTTAACACAATTGAACTGTACACTCAACACTGGGTAAGATCGTACATTTTATGTTATGTGTATTTTACCACAGTTAAAATGACAACAAAAATAACTGAATGTGGAAGCAAGATTAAAAGTAGAGATAGTTAAGATGAAGGCTGGATGAGGTTAGTGTACAAATATTACATCTTAAGATCCTAAAAGTTTGATTGAGATGGACTACACATCTAAATTTGCAGGTAGCTAATGAAAAGAGGGTCACATAGCCAGTATTAAACAAGCAGTTGTTCATCTCAAATATTTCTTGGGCTACAATCAGAAAGATGAGTTTATCCAAAGATGCCCTATAATGTAACAATCTGTGTTCTCAGTAACAGATTTACAGAAAAATCAACAAGTGTTCCATATTGTTGCTTCTTACAGCTTCTTTAAACATAGGCTGTTGGCATAGTACTAAATCCAATCTAGTAACTTAAATTCTGGGTAGGTAAAAAATGAGAATGGAAAGAAAACTTATGCAACAGTGCTGTCACTATACAGAGATTCAGTGAAATCTTAGTAGTTTTGTCTTATTTGGTCAACTGACTTGCTACAAAAGATTGATCATTAGAATTAAATTAAAACTAAAATGAAGTATAATAGTCCTCTGCTTATTGAAAAGAATTAAAAAGTTCATGTAGTTTAAATATCTTCAATAGATAATCAAGATAGAAAAATGGAATAACCCAATTTAATTTACACTGGAGAAAAAGAACTACTTTATAAAGTATTAGAGCATAAAATTAGAAATAAAGGTGTTGGACTTTGAAATAAGAAAATTACCATAGATTATTGTCAAACAAAGCATGTAGCTCTGCCAAAACACTAGCAAAGTATGTTTTTGCAAAAGCATGAAAGTAAAACCTAACTTCAGGGAAATAACAACAAGAAATCATTCTCAAATATTACTTGAAATCTCAGCATGTATATGGCACAGCAGAAGAAAATGAGGTTTAGAGAAGTCAAACAGAAAACAACTCAAATATTATCTTTCATGTTTTACCCCCAAAATTGCAATTAATTCTACAACTAGTTAAATGTGAAAAATATTAAATTACAGAATTATCTCAAGTGAACAACAAACACCTATTTCTTGACATGACAAATAATTTATGAAATAATTACTTAAAAGATTTGCTATGTTGTCACAACACTGAAAAGTATGTAGTCAGAAAGAAATATTATATTCTCTATCTTCTTTATAGAGCTAGTAATGAAAACACACTAAAAATCAGGATCTATGTTCAAGTATATTTTACTCTGAAATTTGAGTATGACATTACCTTATTTAGGAAGACAGAATTTATAGTATTACAGTGGGGGATTCAAATAAAACATTTAATGGATCATCCATAAAATAAGAACCTTTAGAAGGGAGTCTCCTAGGGCTTCAAGTCTTCCATGTTCTTCATCCAAAGGAGTATTATCAGTTAACATGCATCAAATAACCATCAAAAATAAGTATGATTACTGAATCTTTAGAAGCATGCAGTGAAATGCCTTCTTGAGCAATGGAGAACATTTATTTTTTCTACATTTCTTTGACTTTCTTACTCAGTTAATTATTCTTTATCCACTGCAGACTTCTCCATAATGGGAAGTAATACTCACCATTATCATTTACCTTTATATATTCAGCACCTAAGTAAATGACTGACACATAATAGGCACTCAGTAAATGTTTACAGAATAAATCAATGTTAATAAAGTGGCTAAACAACATTTCCTCAGGAGCTTCCAGAGAACCTAATCATACCTAAGGTTCATGAATGAGATCTACATCTCTTGTGACCTGAATATATCAAGGATCACCCTCCACCAACTTCTGTGCCTGTATCCCAGTTGAACATCAAATATACAGAATCTTACAGTTTCTACATTAGGCAGATGTGATCAGGAACAAAAGGCAGTTCATGTAATAACAGCATAGAGATAGGTAAGTTGGGCATTTGAAAACAATTTCCCCCAATTTTTTTTTTTTTT